>NC_143042.1:2930000-3085000 GCF_057628025.1 Oncorhynchus mykiss | reverse complement strand
TGTCCACCATTTTGGTGAGAAATGTGTACTTTTACTGTGATGCAGAACCACAGTATTCATTTTCGTTTCTAACACAAACTATCTTTGTTTATTGGGGTCTGTAATTAAGTGCCGGAATATCCTCCTTGACTACAACCATTATATTTCAGAGAGAGAGAGAGGGGGGTGTAATGATATACTGGTGTGTCCATGGAGCTGCCATAATGGTAAGGTCAGATGATGAAGGCCTGGGCTTTCTCTTTCAAAACAATACTAACAGTGATCTGACTGTCTGCCTGTTCAGGGTTTGAGGGTGAAATGGAGATTAAATTAATGACTAATGATGGGGTAAATACATGTATTGTGTGTTAATACTACTAAACCCACTGAAACCAGACTGGAAACTAGGATCTAAATTAGATCAGGGGAAACGTCACTATCCAAAGCCGGTCAACTATGACATCCAACATGTGAGGGCTTAGGGTTAGTGTGTGTGTGTGTGTGTGTGTGTGTGTGTGTGTGTGTGTGTGTGTGTGTGTGTGTGTGTGTGTGTGTGTGTGTGTGTGTGTGTGTGTGTGTGTGTGTGTGTGTGCATTTCCTCCTGAGAAAGCCCTCCAGAGAATCCCCCTGGGGGTCTGAAAACTTCCCTTTCAACAATACAGCCCGTTACGCCTCAGAGTCCACCTGCCGCAGATACGCACCATTACATGGTACACTGCCATGTTTTGTTCCTTAGATGAAGCCCTGTGGTTTGATTGGGAGGGAAAACCCCTGTCTACACTCTCTCCTCATGAAGACATACTCCTTCATATCCTCCTGTCTCCATCTGTTGAGGACTATCAGCCTGTGTTGCTGTTGTGTTGAAGAGGGTCCAGACATTCCATGTTTATGAGTGGGGGAGATGCTCCAATGGGTGAGAACTCGCAGGTGGGTCTTGACCATCTGAGTTAACGAAGGCCAACTCAGGATAGTATGGCTCGGTGACAGAGAGAGAGGAGAGAGAGAGAGTGCTTGCGTGCGTGTGTGTGTGTGTGTGTGTGTGAGAGCTAGAGAAACATAGTGATAGAGATAGAGAGAGAGATAGAGAGAGACAGTGTCACACCCTGATCTGTTTCACCTGTCTTTGTGATTGTCTCCATCCCCCTCCAGGTGTTGCCCATCTTCCCCATAATCCCCTGTGTATTTATACCTGTGTTCTCTGTTTCTCTGTTGCCAGTTTCTTGTTTGTCAATCCAACAAGCGTTTTTGGGTCAGCTCCTGCTTTTCCCCAGTCTCTCTTTTCTTGTCCTCATGGTTTTTTACCTTTGCCTGTCCTGACCCTGTACCCACCCGCATAACCAAGCTGCCTGTCCTGACCCTGTACCCACCTGCATAACCAAGCTCCTGTCCTGACCCTGTACCCACTTGCATAACCAAGCTGCCTGCCCCTGACCCTGTACCCACCTGCATAACCAAGCTGCCTGCCCCTGACCCTGTACCCACCCGCATAACCAAGCTGCCTGTCCTGACCCTGTACCCACCCGCATAACCAAGCTGCCTGTCCTGACTCTGTACCCACCTGCATAACCAAGGTGCCTGCCCCTGACCCTGTACCCACCTGCATAACCAAGCTGCTTGTCCTGACCCTGTACCCACCTGCATAACCAAGCTGCCTGTCCTGACCCTGTACCCACCTGCATAACCAAGCTGCCTGTCCTGACCCTGTACCCACCTGCATAACCAAGCTGCCTGTCCTGACCCTGTACCCACCTGCATAACCAAGCTGACTGTCCTGACCCTGTACCCACCTGCATAACCAAGCTGCCTGTCCTGACCGAGACAGAGAGAGAGAGAGAGAGAGAGAGAGAGAGAGAGAGAGAGAGAGAGAGAGAGAGAGTGTGTGTGTGTGTGTGTGTGTGTGTGTGTGTGTGTGTGAGAGAGAGAGAGAGTTCTCTTCTCCAGGTCTATAATAACAGTGGTGGAGCCCCCTCACTGAAGGCTCTCTGTTGAACCTCAGCCTGACTACTAGTGACCTGGTGTGGAATGCTGCTGTGACAGAGACGTGCCAAATTCATCTCTCTCTCTCTCTCTTTCTCTCTCTCTCTCTCTCTCTCTTTCTCCCTTTCTCTATCTCTCTCTCTCTCTCTCTCTCTCTCTCTTTCTCTGTTCTTCATCCTCCTCTGTGTCATTTACAGCATAACTTAACCTACATAAACAGTTTAACACAGAGTAAAGCATTGTCCTGGATATTATACCATAAAATTGTTATACACTGAGTATACCAAACATTAGGAACACCTTCCTAACATTAAGTTACACCCCCCTTTGCCCTCAGAACAGCCTCAAATTGTCAGGGCATGGACTACAAGATGTAGAAAGTGTTCCACAGGGAGGCTGGCCCATGTTGACTCCAATGCTTCCCACAGTTGTGTCAAGTTGGCTGGATATCTTTTGCGTGGTGGACCATTCTTGATACACACAAGAAACTGTTGAGCTTGAAAAACCCAGCAGTGTTGCAGTTCTCAATACAAACCGGTCCTCCTGGTACCTACTACCAGACCCTGTTCAGAGGCACTTCAATATGTTGTCTTTCCCATTCCCTCTGAATGGCACACACACAATCCATGTCTCAGCTGTCTCAAGGATTACAAATATTTATTTAACCTGTCTCCTCTCCTTCATCTACAGTGATTGAAGTGGATTTAGGGTAACCAGGAAACATCTAGGGTAACCTGGAAACATCTAGGGCAACCTGGAAACATCTAGGGTAACCTGGAAACATCTATGGTAACCTGGAAACATCTAGGGTAACCTGGAAACATCTAGGGCAACCTGGAAACATCTAGGACAACCTGGAAACATCTAGGACAACCTGGAAACATCTAGGGCAACCTGGAAACATCTAGGGTAACCTGGAAATATCTAGGGTAACCTGGAAACATCTAGGGTAACCTGGAAACATCTAGGGTAACCTGGAAACATCTAGGGTAACCTGGAAACAACTAGGGTAACCTGGAAACATCTAGGGTAACCTGGAAACATCTAGGGTAACCTGGAAACATCTAGGGTAACCTGGAAACATCTAGGGTAACCTGGAAACATCTAGGGTAACCTGGAAACAACTAGGGTAACCTGGAAACATCTAGGGTAACCTGGAAACATCTAGGGTAACCTGGAAACATCTAGGGTAACCTGGAAACATCTAGGGTAACCTGGAAACATCTAGGGTAACCTGGAAACATCTAGGGCAACCTGGAAACATCTAGGGCAACCTGGAAACAACTAGGGCAACCTGGAAACATCTAGGGCAACCTGGAAACAACTAGGACAACCTGGAAACATCTAGGACAACCTGGAAACAACTAGGGTAACCTGGAAACATCTAGGACAACCTGGAAACATCTAGGGTAACCTGGAAACAACTAGGGTAACCTGGAAACATCTAGGGTAACCTGGAAACAACTAGGGCAACCTGGAAACATCTAGGGTAACCTGGAAACATCTAGGGTAACCTGGAAACATCTAGGACAACCTGGAAACATCTAGGGTAACCTGGAAACATCTAGGGTAACCTGGAAACATCTAGGGTAACCTGGAAACAACTAGGGTAACCTGGAAACATCTAGGGTAACCTGGAAACATCTAGGGTAACCTGGAAACATCTAGGGTAACCTGGAAACATCTAGGGTAACCTGGAAACATCTAGGGTAACCTGGAAACATCTAGGGTAACCTGGAAACATCTAGGGCAACCTGGAAACATCTAGGGCAACCTGGAAACAACTAGGGCAACCTGGAAACATCTAGGGCAACCTGGAAACAACTAGGACAACCTGGAAACATCTAGGACAACCTGGAAACAACTAGGGTAACCTGGAAACATCTAGGACAACCTGGAAACATCTAGGGTAACCTGGAAACAACTAGGGCAACCTGGAAACATCTAGGGTAACCTGGAAACATCTAGGGTAACCTGGAAACAACTAGGGTAACCTGGAAACATCTAGGGTAACCTGGAAACAACTAGGGTAACCTGGAAACATCTAGGGTAACCTGGAAACATCTAGGGTAACCTGGAAACATCTAGGGTAACCTGGAAACATCTAGGGTAACCTGGAAACAACTAGGGTAACCTGAAAACATCTAGGGTAACCTGGAAATATCTAGGGTAACCTGGAAACATCTAGGGTAACCTGGAAACAACTAGGGCAACCTGGAAACATCTAGGGTAACCTGGAAACAACTAGGGTAACCTGGAAACATCTAGGGTAACCTGGAAACATCTAGGGTAACCTGGAAACATCTAGGGTAACCTGGAAACATCTAGGGTAACCTGGAAACATCTAGGGTAACCTGGAAACATCTAGGGCAACCTGGAAACTCAGCAAACTATATGTAGAAGCCGGAGAGCCAGCAATGTTTACATGTAGGTTGGTCATCGGATTCCCACCCTTCTGTCATGGCTTGTGCATTATGGGAAAGTGACCACATTGTGTAAGAGGGCAGTGTGTATTTGTTCCACTTGAGTGACTCTGTTCTGCTCTCTCCTCCCTAGAGGCATATCATTATGACTCTGTATACACAGAGCCTGGTCCCTGGCCTGGCCTACATTCTAGCAGGGTACAGGAGAGCTGCTATGGAGGGAGTCGCTATGGAGTAGAATTAGGGTGATGCAACACGCACACAGGCACACACATACACACACACACACACACACACATAGAGTACACAGGCAGACAAACATACCCACACTCACACAATCACACACACACACACACACATACAGTACACTGGCAGACACACATACCCACACTCACACACACAAGCATGCAGGCACGCACACACACACACACACACACACACACACACACACACACACACACACACACACACACACACACACACACACACACACACACACACCAATCTGAGCATGATATGCCATGAGATGTTTTGTGTTGTAGAGGGGTTCCCACGTATTCCAGTTTTCATTTAGACTCTAAAGTCATGTGTTTTCTAAATGAACTGTGAACGACGTGTTATTTTAACGTGCCGTTCCGTTTCTGTTTTCTCAGCTGAAATAGGAAATCACTTCTTAACAGGAAGAGAGACACATGGACCACAACAACAGAATGACAAGTGTTGAACATCTGTCTCAGTTCATTTATTAATAAAGTCTGGAGCCAGAAATAACAACAATCACATAGCAGCCCAAACGCCACACCATATTTTCTCCATTATGAAAACAGACCTGAGTTCAGTTCTTATCTGTTATAATCAAATAGCAGCCCAAATGCCACACCATATTTTCTCCATTATGAAAACAGACCTGAGTTCAGTTCTTATCTGTTATAATCAAATAGCAGCCCAAATGCATCACTATATTTTCTCCATTATGAAGACCTGAATTCAGTTCTTATCTGTTATTCTTGTCGGCCTTTCTTCCTCTCCCTTGACGCTGACTGTGCAAGGGTGTGTGTGCGTGCTTGTGTGTGCGTGTGCATCCTTGCATGTGCGTGTTCGTGTCCGTACGTGTGTACGTGCTTGTGTATGTATGTCCCTACTAATCCCAGTGATTTTATTATGAGAAGCAGATGTTTTGTTGCTCATTTGGAAGGAGAATTAAATTATTATAATGTTGAAGCATGGTTCCTGTCCTCCTCTGAGTATTGTTCCCTATGGAGGTTTACTGTACTCTACTAAACTCTGGGTTAGATCCTGTTTGGCCGGGTGTTCCCTATGGAGGTTTACTGTACTCTACTAAACTCTGGGTTAGATCCTGTTTGGCCACGTGTTCCCTATGGAAGTTTACTGTACTCTACTAAACTCTGGGTTAGATCCTGTTTGGCCGGGTGTTCCCTATGGAGATTTACTGTACTCTACTAAACTCTGGGTTAGATCCTGTTTGGCCGGGTGTTCCCTATGGAGGTTTACTGTACTCTACTAAACTCTGGGTTAGATCCTGTTTGGCCGGGTGTTCCCTATGGAGCTTCACTGTACTCTACTAAACTCTGGGTTAGATCCTGTTTGGCCGGGTGCTCCCTATGGAGATTTACTGTACTCTACTAAACTCTGGGTTAGATCCTGTTTGGCCGGGTGTTCCCTATGGAGCTTCACTGTACTCTACTAAACTCTGGGTTAGATCCTGTTTGGCCGGGTGCTCCCTATGGAGCTTCACTGTACTCTACTAAACTCTGGGTTGGGTCGTGCATAGCCGGGTGGTCTGCTGGGAACTCCATATGAACAAAGCTCATCTTGAATGAATGTCTGAAATAATGCTTAACAGGATGCAGGGCGGGGGGGCATTTCCATTTCCTCCTTGCTAATAGCTAACTCATTGGATTGTGAGTAAGCCTGCTTGACGATACATGAGTTACATGTTTAACAGAAATGTCACTACAGATTTCACTCTTCAGAAATACACTTTTCAATGGGATTATTTCTCTCTAAAATTAGTTTTGAGATGTCTAAAACTCTGAGGGGGTCTTGGTCCTTAATAAAGTCTCTAGCTTGTCATCTCAGGGCTGAGGACCAGGAGGTGACGTCCCCTCTCTCTTTTTCTCTTTTTCTATCTTTCTTTCTTTCTCTCTCTCTCTCTTGCTCTCTCTCTCTGTCTCTGTCTCTCTCTCTCTGTCTCTGTCTCTCACTCTCTCACTCTCTCTCTCTGTCTGTCTCTGTCTCTGTTTCTCTCTTTCTCGTTCTTTTTCTCTCTCTCTCTCATAAAGGCATATCCAGGTTTTTATTAGCTGTGTAGTAGCCCTGTGCCAACTCCCTGTCCTCTGTCTCTCAGTCAGTCTAATTTAATATTGTTAACTGACACATTCCACTTAACGAGTCTAGAAGTCACTCTGACCTTTGTCTCTGCAGCTGAAAGGTGATCTCTCTCTCTCTCCTGCTGAAAATATGATATTTCTCTCTGCAGCTGAAAGGGTGATCTCTCTCTCTGCAGCTGAAAGGGTGATCTCTCTCTCTGATGCTGAAAGGGTGATCTCTCTCTCTCTGATGCTGAAAGGGTGATCTCTCTCTCTGATGCTGAAAGGGTGATCTCTCTCCCTCATGCTGAAAGGGTGATCTCTCTCTCTCTCTGATGCTGAAAGGGTGATCTCTCTCTCTCTGATGCTGAAAGGGTGATCTCTCTCCCTGATGCTGAAAGGGTGATCTCTCTCCCTGATGCTGAAAGGGTGATCTCTCTCTGATGCTGAAAGGGTGATCTCTCTCTCTGATGCTGAAAAGGTGATCTCTCTCCCTCATGCTGAAAGGGTGATCTCTCTCCCTGATGCTGAAAGGGTGATCTCTCTCCCTCATGCTGAAAGGGTGATCTCTCTCTGATGCTGAAAGGGTGATCTCTCTCTCTGATGCTGAAAAGGTGATCTCTCTCCCTCATGCTGAAAGGGTGATCTCTCTCCCTGATGCTGAAAGGGTGATCTCTCTCCCTCATGCTGAAAGGGTGATCTCTCTCCCTGATGCTGAAAGGGTGATCTCTCTCTCTGCTGCTGAAAGGGTGATCTCTCTCTCTGATGCTGAAAGGGTGATCTCTCTCTGTCTGATGCTGAAAAGGTGATATCCCTCTCTGTGCAGCTGACTTGAAACCCCCTTCTCTCTCAGTATGAGTGAACCCAAAGTCATGGTCTCTTCAGCTGTCCTACACAGACCTGTCCTCATCCTGACAGTAACCCTGTCCTCTAATGCTGTCCCACACAGACCTGTCCCCATCATGACAGTCTACTCTGTCCTCTATAGTTGTCCCACACAGACCTGTCCTCATCCTTACAGTAACCCTGTCCTCTATAGCTGTCCTACACAGACCTGTCCTCATCCTTACAGTAACCCTGTCCTCTATAGTTGTCCCACACAGACCTGTCCTCATCCTGACAGTAACCCTGTCCTCTATAGCTGTCCTACATAGACCTGTCCTCATCCTGACAGTAACCCTGTCCTCTATAGCTGCCCCACACAGACCTGTCCTCTTCCTGACAGCTTACACTCTAGTTTATGGTCCACAATGTCCCCACCTTCTCTAAACAGAGATGCGATTTCTAGCACCATCCTGTCAAAACAAGTTAAGACTGGTTGATTAGTCAAACCAACCGGTTGGTAAATGGCACAAGAGCATTGAAGTGATCTGTTAACAAGATATGGGCATCCATTTCCTAAGCTTTATGATGGGAAGCTCCCTCCATCCACTAATGCAGTCATTAGAGCTCTGTGAAGGTGAATTCCTCAACAGGAGGACAGATCCTTATTAGTTCCTTAGTGAAGTAGTAACCGTGTGTGAAGGTGCTAACCTCAGTCCATTCTAACGCTCAGCAGTTATAGAGGAGATCTTCACACTCTTCTGGAGGAACAAAGCAACGATCCTGTATTAAACAACTTTCTCTATAAGCTCCACTTAGCCACCATTGTTTCTCAACTCTGCCCAAGACCCTTAACTACAAACTAGAGGGTGAAATTAATGGCTCTTCATGTACTGCACTATAGCCTACAGGGACAGCAAATCTTAGAGTGGCATGGGATAGATAATTTCATTTAACTTTTTTAATTGAGTTTGTCTTCCTTTTATTGGGGAAAAGACACAGGAATAAACTCAGTGTGGTCTATAATGTATTTTCATACTTGATTCACCTCATTTATGGATGTTGAAGACAGAGTAACCCAGGATGACTTTCTTTCATTGGAGACTCAGTTCGGTCTATAATGTATTTTCATTCTTGGTTCACCTCATTCATACTCCATTACATTGATGTCAGCCCAGGTTGTTTGGGGACTCCCGTCTCTGCTGTGAGTGAATGGGAAAGCTGCAGTAACCCGCTGTGCTATTTGGTTGAACCTTTAAACTCTAAAGTGGGATAATTCCTCAATATAATGTAATCCAGTCATAAGCAGTCAAGGGATTTATAGAAAACCACTTAACCACAGCATAATTCTCGAACATATCCTGGGATATGACGCAGGGCAACGTAGCGCAGCAAGGAAAGATTGACAGATATTTACAATTCCAAAGACTTCAAGGAAAACCTGTAGAGAGAAATAAAATACATTACATTTAGAGGTGTCATTCTTTTTCTTAATCAAAGTGCCTCTACTGGGAAGCATAGATAAATCCTATAGCAATGAGTCCTGTAACAAAGTCTGTTGATGTCAATGTTCATGTGTTTTGGTGTCTTCAGTCCTGCCCAGTGTCCTGCTTTAAGAATCTATGTAGAGAAAATAAATGGAATATTTTCATAATAAAATAAGTGGTGATTATTTTATTTGTATAAAATAAATCCTATAACAAGGTTGTTATCATCCGTTTGAGCCTTAATGTCCACAGCCCTGCCCAGTGTTCTGCTTTCAAACCAGCAGACATGACTTAATCCCTTGGTAAAATATTATGAGCAGGAATGACTGCTACTTGACCAAGGGTTTCAACTCTGTCTGTGCCAGCCTCAACCCAGCAGTGAGACAATTCTAAACTGAGGTTACCTAAGAGCCAGCAGGATAACAAGGACAGCAGCATGGAAGATCTCATCTAGTCACTGCTACTCTGTCTGTGCCAGCCTCAACCCAGCAGTGAGACAATTCTAAACTGAGGTTACCTAAGAGCCAGCAGGATAACAAGGACAGCAGCATGGAAGATCTCATCTAGTCACTGCTACTCTGTCTGTGCCAGCCTCAACCCAGCAGTGAGACAATTCTAAACTGAGGTTACCTAAGAGCCAGCAGGATAACAAGGACAGCAGCATGGAAGATCTCATCTAGTCACTGCTACTCTGTCTGTGCCAGCCTCAACCCAGCAGTGAGACAATTCTAAACTGAGGTTACCTAAGAGCCAGCAGGATAACAAGGACAGCAGCATGGAAGATCTCATCTAGTCACTGCTACTCTGTCTGTGCCAGCCTCAACCCAGCAGTGAGACAATTCTAAACTGAGGTTACCTAAGAGCCAGCAGGATAACAAGGACAGCGGCATGGAAGATCTCATCTAGTTACTGCTACTCTGTCTGTGCCAGCCTCAACCCAGCAGTGAGACAATTCTAAACTGAGGTTACCTAAGAGCCAGCAGGATAACAAGGACAGCGGCATGGAAGATCTCATCTAGTCACTGCTACTCTGTCTGTGCCAGCCTCAACCCAGCAGTGAGACAATTCTAAACTGAGGTTACCTAAGAGCCAGCAGGATAACAAGGGCAGCGGCATGGAAGATCTCATCTAGTCACTGCTACTCTGCCAGTGGCAGTTGGTTGAGTGTGGAGAGGCTAGCGGAGTTATCCTGAGTTGTGTTTCCAAATGGCACCCTATTCACTATAGTGCACTACTTTGACCAGAGCCCATAGGGAACGGGGTGCCATTTGGGACACATTCCTAGTTTCATTTGGAGGGTTTTCAGCTCTCGAAGCCTCCGGCGCTGCAGATAACAGTCAGAACTTTGGGTTTTGTTAAGTTGTATTGGTTTAAATTAAGATGTACTGGGGTTTGTTAAGTTGAATTGGGTTTTATTAAGTTGTATTGGGTTTTATTAAGTTGTATTGGGTTTTATTAAGTTGTATTGGGTTTTATTAAGTTGTATTGGGTTTTGTTAAGTTGTATTGGGTTTTATTAAGTTGTATTGGGTTTTGTTAAGTTGTATTGGGTTTTATTAAGTTGTATTGGGTTTTGTTAAGTTGAATTGGGTTTTATTAAGTTGTATTGGGTTTTATTAAGTTGTATTGGGTTTTATTAAGTTGTATTGGGTTTTGTTAAGTTGTATTGGGTTTTATTAAGTTGAATTGGGTTTTGTTAAGTTGTATTGGGTTTTATTAAGTTGTATTGGGTTTTGTTAAGTTGAATTGGGTTTTATTAAGTTGTATTGGGTTTTATTAAGTTGTATTGGGTTTTGTTAAGTTGTATTGGGTTTTGTTAAGTTGTATTGGGTTTTGTTAAGTTGTATTGGGTTTTATTAAGTTGTATTGGGTTTTGTTAAGTTGAATTGGGTTTTATTAAGTTGTATTGGGTTTTATTAAGTTGTATTGGGTTTTGTTAAGTTGTATTGGGTTTTGTTAAGTTGTATTGGGTTTTATTAAGTTGTATTGGGTTTTATTAAGTTGTATTGGGTTTTGTTAAGTTGAATTGGGTTTTATTAAGTTGTATTGGGTTTTATTAAGTTGTATTGGGTTTTATTAAGTTGTACTGGGTTTTGTTAAGTTGTATTGGGTTTTATTAAGTTGTACTGGGTTTTGTTAAGTTGAATTGGGTTTTATTAAGTTGTATTGGGTTTTATTAAGTTGTATTGGGTTTTATTAAGTTGTATTGGGTTTTATTAAGTTGTATTGGGTTTTGTTAAGTTGTATTGGGTTTTGTTAAGTTGTATTGGGTTTTGTTAAGTTGAATTGGGTTTTATTAAGTTGTATTGGGTTTTATTAAGTTGTATTGGGTTTTGTTAAGTTGTATTGGGTTTTATTAAGTTGTTTTGGGTTTTATTAAGTTGTATTGGGATTTATCAAATCAAATCAAATGTATTTATATAGCCCTTCGTACATCAGCTGATATCTCAAAGTGCTGTACAGAAACCCAGCCTAAAACCCCAAACAGCAAGCAATGCAGGTGTAGAAGCACGGTGGCTAGGAAAAACTCCCTAGAAAGGCCAAAATCTAGGAAGAAACCTAGAGAGGAACCAGGCTGTGGGGTGGCCAGTCCTCTTCTGGCTGTGCCGGGTGGAGATTATAACAGAACATGACCAAGATGTTCAAATGTTCATAAATGACCAGCATGGTCCAATAATAATAAGGCAGAACAGTTGAAACTGGAGCAGCAGCACGGCCAGGTGGACTGGGGACAGCAAGGAGTCATCATGTCAGGTAGTCCTGAGGCATGGTCTTAGGGCTCAGGTCCTCCGAGAGAGAGAAAGAAAGAGAGAAAGAGAGAATTAGAGAGAGCACACTTAAATTCACACAGGACACCAAATAGGACAGAAGAAGTACTCCAGATATAACAAACTGACCCTAGCCCCCCGACACATAAACTACTGCAGCATAAATACTGGAGGCTGAGACAGGAGGGGTCAGGAGACACTGTGGCCCCATCCGAGGACACCCCCGGACAGGGCCAAACAGGAAGGATATAACCCCACCCACTTTGCCAAAGCACAGCCCCCACACCACTAGAGGGATATCTTCAACCACCAACTTACCATCCTGAGACAAGGCTGAGTATAGCCCACAAAGATCTCTGCCACGGCACAACCCAAGGGGGGGCGCCAACCCAGACAGGATGATCACATCAGTGACTCAACCCACTCAGGTGACGCACCCCTCCCAGGGACGGTATGAGAGAGCCCCAGTAAGCCAATGACTCAGCCCCTGTAATAGGGTTAGAGGCAGAGAATCCCAGTGGAAAGAGGGGAACCGGCCAGGCAGAGACAGCAAGGGCGGTTCGTTGCTCCAGAGCCTTTCCGTTCACCTTCCCACTCCTGGGCCAGACTACACTCATTTATGAAGTTGTACTGGGGTTTGTTAAGTTGTATTGTGTTTTATTAAGTTGTATTGGGTTTTATTAAGTTGTACTGGGTTTTATTAAGTTGTATTGGGTTTTGTTAAGTTGTATTGGGTTTATTGGGGTTTGTTAAGTTGTATTGGGTTTTGTTAAGTTGTATTGGGTTTTGTTAAGTTGAATTGGGTTTTATTAAGTTGTATTGGGTTTTGTTAAGTTGTATTGGGTTTTGTTAAGTTGTATTGGGTTTTGTTAAGTTGTATTGGGTTTTGTTAAGTTGTATTGGGTTTTATTAAGTTGTATTGGGTTTTGTTAAGTTGTATTGGGTTTTGTTAAGTTGTATTGGGTTTTGTTAAGTTGTATTGGGTTTTATTAAGTTGTACTGGGTTTTATTAAGTTGTACTGGGTTTTATTAAGTTGTATTGGGTTTTGTTAAGTTGTATTGGGTTTTATTAAGTTGTATTGGGTTTTGTTAAGTTGTATTGGGTTTTATTAAGTTGTTTTGGGTTTTATTAAGTTGTATTTGGTTTTGTTAAGTTGTATTGTGTTTTATTAAGTTGTTTTGGGTTTTATTAAGTTGTATTTGGTTTTGTTAAGTTGTATTGGGTTTTATTAAGTTGTACTGGGTTTTGTTAAGTTGTATTGGGTTTTATTAAGTTGTACTGGGTTTTATTAAGTTGTACTGGGGTTTTTTAAATTGCATTTTGTTTTGTTAAGATATATTACATTTAATTAAGTTGTATTGGGTTTTATTAAGTTGTATTGGGTTTTATTAAGTTGTATTGGGTTTTATTAAGTTGTATTGGGTTTTATTAAGTTGTACTGGGTTTTATTAAGTTGTATTGGGTTTTATTAAAATCTAGAGGGGGTGTAATCTGGAGGGGTGAAATCTAGAGGGGGTGAAATCTAGAGGGGGTGTAATCTAGAGGGGGTGTAATCTGGAGGGGTGAAATCTAGAGGGGTGAAATCTAGAGGGGGTGAAATCTAGAGGGGTGAAATCTAGAGTTGTGAAATCTAGAGGGGGTGAAATTTAGAGGGGGTGAAATCTAGAGGGGGTGAAATCTAGAGGGGGTATGCTAGGACATGTTGATTATATAGAGGAGGATTGTAGTTTTAGTTTGATAGTTCTATTGACCATTTTATCTCATCAAACTGAACTACAGAACATAATAATCTATATTTTATCTCATCAAACTGAACTACAGAACATAATAATCTATATTTTATCTCATCAAACTGAACTACAGAACATAATAATCTATATTTTATCTCACCAATCTGAACTACAGAACATAATAATCTATATTTTATCTCACCAATCTGAACTACAGAACATAATAATCTATATTTTATCTCACCAATCTGAACTACAGAACATAATAATCTATATTTTATCTCACCAATCTGAACTACAGAACATAATAATCTATATTTTATCTCATCAAACTGAACTACAGAACATAATAATCTACATTTTAAGTGCGAAGGTTCTTGTATTAGTAGGATGATGTTGTCTCCTAAGACATCAGATGAGGAAATGGCTTCTGACGAATAGTTATACACCCTGATAAAATAATCATTAGGTGGGTGATTGGATTTGGAATCACTGGTCCCTTTAATAATGTTTACATACTGCTTTACTCATTTCATATGTATATACTGTATTATATTCTACTGTATTTTACTCAACGCCACTCCGACATGGCTCATCCTAATACTTATATATTCCTTAATTCCATTATTTTACTTTAGATGTGTGTGTATTGTTGTGAATTGTTAGATACTACTGTACTGTTGGCCCTAGGAACACTCGCTACACCTGCAATAACGTCTGCTAAACATGTGTATGTGACCAATAAAAAGTGATTTGATTTGATTTGTCCTGTTTTACACATGTACCAGTGTGTATTAATAGGTGTTAATTAGAAATGTGTTTTTTGCATATCCCAACTCCCCCTGACACACCCTCTGAGAGTGGGGTCACGGCCAGTGTTCTGACTGATGAGCCATGGGACTTTATCCCCTATCTATCCTTAGTAGTGATCTGACCTGTGTGATGTGCAGAACACTGGTAGCTAAACGTCTCATTAGGAGCTAACTCCGGCTATCTCTACTGTGCTAATTCAAACACTTAACAACATGGTCGTCCATCTGAGCACATCAATGACCACATTAATACATCATCCTTCCTCTAATACACAACTCTGATAGACACCGACAGTATGTGAATGATGTTATGCGGCACAGGAAAATAGACACCTCGTTGAATACAGGAAAATACACACCTCGTTGAATACAGGAAAATACACATCTGGGATAACACCTCTTTGACTTGTAAACCTGTTTAGTCTAGGGGGGTTGAGGGACACAGCTTTCTGTTTTGTCTAGGGGTCGAGAGACACAGCTTTCTGTTTTGTCTAGGGGAGTCGAGGGACACTGCTTTCTGTTTAGTCTAGGGGAGTCAATGGACACTGCTTTCTGTTTAGTCTAGGGGAGTTGAGGGACACAGCTTTCTGTTTAGTCTAGGGGAGTTGAGGGACACAGCTTTCTGTTTAGTCTAGGGGAGTTGAGGGACACAGCTTTCTGTTTAGTCTAGGGGAGTTGAGGGACACAGCTTTCTGTTTAGTCTAGGGGAGTTGAGGGACACTGCTTTCTGTTTAGTCTAGGGGAGTTGAGGGACACAGCTTTCTGTTTTGTCTAGGGGAGTTGAGGGACACAGCTTTCTGTTTAGTCTAGGGGAGTTGAGGGACACAGCTTTCTGTTTAGTCTAAGGGGGTCGAGAGACACAGCTTTCTGTTTAGTCTAGGGGTCGAGGGACACAGCTTTCTGTTTAGTCTAGGGGTCGAGAGACACAGCTTTCTGTTTAGTCTAGGGGAGTCGAGAGACACAGCTTTCTGTTTTGTCTAGGGGGGTCGAGAGACACAGCTTTCTGTTTAGTCTAGGGGGGTCGAGAGACACAGCTTTCTGTTTAGTCTAGGGGGGTCGAGAGATACAGCTTTCTGTTTAGTCTAGGGGGGTCGAGAGACACAGCTTTCTGTTTAGTCTAGGGGGGTCGAGAGATACAGCTTTCTGTTTAGTCTAGGGGGGTCGAGAGATACAGCTTTCTGTTTAGTCTAGGGGGGTCGAGAGACACAGCTTTCTGTTTAGTCTAGGGGGGTTGAGGGACACAGCTTTCTGTTTTGTCTAGGGGAGTCGAGAGATACAGCTTTCTGTTTAGTCTAGGGGGGTTGAGGGACACAGCTTTCTGTTTAGTCTTGGGGGGTCGAGAGATACAGCTTTCTGTTTAGTCTAGGGGAGTTGAGGGACACAGCTTTCTGTTTAGTCTAGGGGGGTTGAGGGACACAGCTTTCTGTTTAGTCTAGGGGGGTTGAGGGACACAGCTTTCTGTTTAGTCTTGGGGGGTCGAGAGATACAGCTTTCTGTTTAGTCTAGGGGGGTCGAGGGACACAGCTTTCTGTTTAGTCTTGGGGGGTCGAGAGACACAGCTTTCTGTTTAGTCTAGGGGGGTTGAGGGACACAGCTTTCTGTTTAGTCTTGGGGGGTCGAGAGACACGGCTTTCTGTTTTGGGTCTGTAGGTATATTAGTTTGGAATCTGACTGGGTCTCAGGTTTACTGACCGTAGCCCTGACAGGTTAGAAGTTAGACTGGGTTGTGAATGGAGCGAGGCAATAGGCAGATGGGTGGATTGGATGACAGCGGGAGTGTGTGTTTGTGTGTGTCAGTGGTGTGTGTGACAGTGCCAAAGGTTACTGCATAAACCCTTCATTAGTTACATTGACTCGAAAGGCTGCGGACATATGAATACCAGCCAAGGCATCATTCACTCAGAGCATGTCCGATGGCCTGGCACGTCGTTGAAATATCACCATTATCCCCACAATGGCCACCCAGGGGAAGGTCAATGGGGTTTACAATGGGAAGGAAGGAAACTGGCAGGAAATACACCCTAGGTGTTTCGCTACATTACTCCCTCCTCTTGACTAAGAAAGCACTATATATAGGTATATAGGTATATTTGGTTCTTCACTGTTTCACAGTGTGGATTGGGACAGACGGTTCTGCTATTCTGGACTGGAGGAAGCAGGAAAGGCTGGGATGGTGGGACATGCACACACACCCTGTCCCAGGAAGCAGAGCAGATGACAAGGTCAACTGCCTCTTCTGTTTCTGAAGGGCTTTCTCTGAACGACCCCACGGTGGCTTCTGGCCACAAGCCCAGCCTACATCTGAATGGATAATATCTCCTCTATTGTCTGAAAGAAAGAGCCTCTATTCCTGGGAGTATTTTTTAATCTTCAGGCATTTTGTGACCCTGTCATTGTCTATATTGTGAGAGGAAAAGTGGCTTTGGGGCTTTTTTGTTGGTGTCTTGGTCCGAAAAGTGACTCTTTGGTTCGGCCATTTTGATATGTTGGTCAAACTAGGATTTGTTTTCTTACCTGCCTTACTTTAACGTTTCCACCAGGAGTTATACATGTTGATCCAGATAAATATCTTCCACTCAAAGCATGGTATTCTCTGAGCTAAGTTAAAGTGGCTTTTAGTTTGCTGTGCCAAGACCCTGGAAACCTGGAGAGTCTGTTCGCCTCTCTCTGAAAGGTATGCCAGAATTGCTCTTTGCTCTCTCTCTCACTGTCTCTGTATCTCTCTCCTTTTCTCTCTTTCCCTCCCTCCCTCCCTCCCTCCCTCCCTCCCTCCCTCCCTCCCTCCCTCCCTCCCTCCCAAATCCTAAATCATAGTTATTCCTCATGTGTACCTGGTAATTTGGCATGTGACAAACTGTTTTGCTCCATTCTCCATAGACAGTGGCAGGGCGTCCTGAGGGAGGGTCCTTTGTCCCAGGCACAAAGAATGAAACACATTTGTCATTCAGCTCTTTAATGAAGCCATCAACCCCTCATGATGAGCAATGGTGAAGACCTGGTCCAAACAAAGCATGGAAACTTCTCTCGCTTGTTTATGGACGTTCAAAATGTTGATCTCCGACCAGTAAACAACGTTCTGTCCTATATGGAATTGCGTTGAGGTTCTGGAACATGTGCGTGATACATGTGTATCATTTAGCAGATGCTCGTATCCAGAGCAACTGAGATTAAGTGAATTGCTCAAGCACACATCAACTGATTTTTCTCCTAGTTGATTGGGGATTCAAACCAGCGACCTTTCGGTAACTGGCCCAATGTGCTTAACCCCTAGGCTGCCTGTTGGGAGTTCACTGCTGATGTGAACTGTTCTGGGATCATTTGAGATGAGAGGTGACTCCTCAGTGACACTCATTCAGGCTGGGAGTAGGGGAGCTCAGTTTGGGGTTGTATGTGGTGACATCCATAGGAATAGATGAGGACTCTCACCATCTCAGCCTCTGCAGAAAACGTCATGGGAATATTTCATGTGCTGATTAAAGATAGAAGATAAAATATAGATAAAGGTCAAATATACAAAGATGTGACGCAGATAGGAGATGGCTACAGTAGGAGATGGCTACAGTTTGTATCACTGTTTACGTGACACTAGCCACTTTAAAAATAAAAATAAATGGATTTAATAAATGTATCACTAGTCACTTTACACAATGCGACTTTATATAATGTTTACATACCCTACATTACTCATCACATATGTATATATGTATATACTGTACTCTACACCATCTACTGCATCTTGCCTATGCCGTTCGGCCATCGCTCATGGCCGATGTACATATTCTTATTAATTCCTTTGCACTTGTGTGTAAAAGGTAGTTGTGTGAAATTGTTAGATTACCTGTTGGTTATTACTGCATGGTCGGAACTAGAAACACAAGCATTTCGCTACACTCACATAAACATCAATACAATTTGATTTGAAGACACTTCCAAAACACTCAGCTTGCTTCCTGCAATAATTCTGAGGTCATCTATTTATTTAGCTGGAAGCAATAATTAAACCATATTTGATTATTTCACATAATGGTTATTGTTCTGTGGACTTGAGGTTTAAAGCTGGAACACTAATAAATCAGACAAACGGTGGAACAGATTGAACCACAGATGTTTTCTCTACAGAGAGCCTCTGACATAACCCTGGATCTGTTCTCTTCTCTGGTGAGGAGAAACCACTTGATGATAGCAGAGGTTTGGAGAGGGAGAGGGAGAGGGAGAGGGAGAAGGGGGGGAGAGAGTTAGAGAGAGGCAGAGCGAGAGAGAGAGAGAGAGAGAGAGAGAGAGAGAGAGAGAGAGAGAGAGAGAAGGGGGGGAGAGAGTTAGAGAGAGGCAGAGCGTTTGTGTCTGTAAGTTGTTGCCCACTTGAGAATGAGAACGTGTACGGCTGTGCAGTGATTGGAACGTCGGTCAGTGTGTGGAAATGTTGTGGACAGTCATCTGGTCAGAGGGGTGTTAGAGAGAAGGAAGGTGAGGGGATGGGAGGGAAGAGGGGTGAGGGGTGAGGGGAAAGGAGGAGGGGGTGAGGGGAACGGTCAGCGGAGAGGGTTGAGGGGAACGGTGGGGAGCTTGGCTGTGGCTGTTGATTCTTGAAGTGTATTTGAAGTGCAGTGGGAGGGCTGGAGAGAGGGGGAGGAGGATGAGGGAGGGGGAGGAAGGAGGGGGATAAGTAGGAGGGAGATGAGGAGGAGGGGGGGTGGAGGGGGAGGGATGAGGGGGAGGGGCTGGCCTGAGTGCCAGAGCAGGGTGAGTGCAGCTCACACACACACTCACTCAGACACTGGAGACAGAGACATCACCTCCATGTGTATATGTGCTTTGTGATTCAAACCTTTGCATTTTGGAACTAGACTAATTGATTATCCTTGGTCTAACACTGAGACAGCTTGGATAGACCAACGTTGGAGGAAATTGGAGGACCCTGTGGATAGATTAGACTCTGTGGGAGTAGTGTTGTGGGCATGCAGCCGGACCTCTAGCGCTGTGGCGGAGGCTGGGAGAGTCGTCTTGTGACTGAGGGATTTGGGAAGAGAGGAGAGGACCAATGCTTTTCATAGAGGTAAGAGTTTTGCCTTGGGCTCCTTCAGATGCAACAGAGAGCAATTCATACTTTTTGGAAACTGATTTAAAACCATTACAATGTAGAGGGAGTGGAAGCTCTGTGAATGTAGAGTTATAATTATTGGGTAGATTCAGGTTTGTTATGGGTGGAGCTAACTGCTGTGAACGGATGAACGATATGTTGACAGACAGAATGGTTAGGCTTAGTTCAGAAGTATGTGGAACGTGATGCGTGTGAGTGGTTGTTTGACGTCAACAGAGGGGAGGTGAGACAGATGGGGCTCTATATCAGTGTGTGTCTCTCTCTCCTCCCAGATGAGGCTCTATATCAGTGTGTGTCTCTCTCTCTCCTCCCAGATTAGGCTCTATATCAGTGTGTGTCTCTCTCCTCCTCCCAGATTAGGCTCTATATCAGTGTGTGTCTCTCTCTCTCCTCCCAGGTGGGGCTCTATATCAGTGTGTGTCTCTCTCCTCCTCCCAGATTAGGCTCTATATCAGTGTGTGTCTCTCTCTCCTCCCAGATGAGGCTCTATATCAGTGTGTCTCTCTCTCCTCCTCCCAGATGAGGCTCTATATCAGTGTGTGTCTCTCTCTCCTCCTCCCAGATGGGGCTCTATATCGGTGTGTGTCTCTCTCTCTCCTCCTCCCAGATGAGGTTCTATATCGGTGTGTGTCTCTCTCTCCTCCTCCCAGATTAGGCTCTATATCAGTGTGTGTCTCTCTCTCTCCTCCTCCCAGATGAGGCTCTATATCGGTGTGTGTCTCTCTCTCTCCTCCTCCCAGATTAGGCTCTATATCAGTGTGTGTCTCTCTCTCCTCCTCCCAGATGAGGCTCTATATCGGTATGTGTCTCTCTCTCCTCCCAGATTAGGCTCTATATCGGTGTGTGTCTCTCTCTCCTCCCAGATTAGGCTCTATATCGGTGTGTGTCTCTCTCTCCTCCTCCCAGATGAGGCTCTATATCGGTGTGTGTCTCTCTCTCCTCCCAGATTAGGCTCTATATCGGTGTGTGTCACTCGCTACTCCTCCCAGATGAGGCTCTATATCGGTGTGTGTCTCTCCCTCTCCTCCTCCCAGAGTAGGCTCTATATCAGTGTGTCTCTCTCTCTTCCCAGATGAGGCTCTATATCGGTGTGTGTCTCTCTCTCTCCTCCTCCCAGATTAGGCTCTATATCGGTGTGTGTCTCTCTCTCTCCTCCTTCCAGATGAGGCTCTATATCGGTGTGTGTCTCTCTCTCTCCTCCTCCCAGATGAGGTTCTATATCGGTGTGTGTCTCTCTCTCTCCTCCTCCCAGATTAGGCTCTATATCGGTGTGTGTCTCTCTCTCTCCTCCTCCCAGATGAGGCTCTATATCGGTGTGTGTCTCTCTCTCTCCTCCTCCCAGATGAGGCTCTATATCGGTGTGTGTCTCCCTCTCTCCTCCTCCCAGATGAGGCTCTATATCGGTGTGTGTCTCTCTCTGTCCTCCTCCCAGATGAGGCTCTATATCGGTGTGTGTCTCCCTCTCTCCTCCTCCCAGATGAGGCTCTATATCGGTGTGTGTCTCTCTCTCCTCCTCCCAGATTAGGCTCTATATCGGTGTGTGTCTCTCTCTCTCCTCCCTGCCCGCTCCCACTGTCAGTGTTGTCAGCTGGCAGTATATGTATCAACAGCGAGGCAGGATGTGTGTGTGCAGGTGGTCTCAGTCAAACCGTGTTAGTCCCCCTGTGCCCCCCTATCCCTGGCCCTAACACCTATCTGGCCCTGACAGCTATCTGGCCCTGACACCCATCTGGCCCTAACACCTATCTGGCCCTGACACCCTATCTGGCCCTGACACCTATCTGGCCCTGACACCTATCTGGCCCTGGAATAACAGTCTTCATCAGTTCATCAGGACAGGCTGTGAGGGACGACCTCTGCCTTTAGAGTCCCCTCTCCAACCCTAATGATCTAGCTACATACTACATAGGGTTAGGGTTAGATATACTCCTCTCTATAGGGTTATGGTAAGAGAAACTCCTACATATGTCTGATTATATTAAGATCCTACATCTGTAGGAGTCAGTGACTCTTGTCTGCTTGACTGTCTTCACTATCTGCTCTGATTGTTGTTTCTATTGTATTCTGCCTATATGTAGGGATTCATCATATTCTTCAGTGTAAATCACTAGAGCTGTATATGTATATTTGGTAGTAATAACAACAACATGATTGTGTTTCTATTGTATTCTGCCTATATGTAGGGATTCATCATATTCTTCAGTGTAAATCACTAGAGCTGTATATGCTATTTGGTAGTAATAACAACAACATGATTGTGTTTCTATTGTATTCTGCCTATATGTAGGGATTCATCATATTCTTCAGTGTAAATCACTAGAGCTGTATATGCTATTTGGTAGTAATAACAACAACATCTCCGTACACTGTATTTGATATTCCAGGAAATTGCCATATGAAATCTGTTATAGGCATTCATTTTTAAACAAATGTAATAATTTGCATTAGATAAATAAAATATTATTTGCCTAGTCATTACGTAACATAATATTGAACTCAAAACACCAAAGAATAAGCAAAACAAAACAATAAACTTAAAATGGAGATGACTGTGTAATGAATCTTACACTCATATTTTCTGTTCTCGTAAGTACCAATACTTTATATTTGGAGAACAATTTCATAGTCCTTGTACCTCCTGCCATCTGTTAATTAGGTTACTTGTGCAACCAATGCAAGTAAGCAGCTGTGGGTCTAGTGTCGTCCGTCTTCTGACGGAGTGTTCCGTTCAGCGATTCAGACGGTGTTGTTGTAGATGTTTCTCTCCTCTTACGGTTTCTGACCGAGTGTCCCGTTCAACGATTCAGACGGTGTTGTTGTAGATGTTTCTCCTCTTACGATTTCTGACTGAGTGTTCCGTTCAACGATTCAGGCGGTGTTGTTGTAGATGTTTCTCTCCTCTTACGGTTTCTGACTGAGTGTTCCGTTCAACGATACAGACGGTGTTGTTGTAGATGTTTCTCTCCTCTTACGGTTTCTGACTGAGTGTCCCGTTCAACGATTCAGACGGTGTTGTTGTAGATGTTTCTCTCCTCTTACGGTTTCTGACAGAGTGTTCCGTTCAACGATTCAGACGGTGTTGTTGTAGATGTTTCCCCTCTTACGGTTTCTGACAGAGTGTTCCGTTCAACGATTCAGACGGTCTTGTTGTAGATGTTTCTCTCCTCTTACGGTTTCTGACAGTGTTCCGTTCAACGATTCAGACGGTGTTGTTGTAGATGTTTCTCCCCTCTTACGGTTTCTGACTGTGTTCCGTTCAACGATTCAGGCGGTGTTGTTGTAGATGTTTCTCCCCTCTTACGGTTTCTGACAGAGTGTTCCGTTCAACGATTCAGACGGTGTTGTTGTAGATGTTTCTCCCCTCTTACGGTTTCTGACAGAGTGTTCCGTTCAACGATTCAGACGGTGTTGTTGTAGATGTTTTCCCCTCTTACGGTTTCTGACAGAGTGTTCCGTTCAACGATTCAGACGGTGTTGTTGTAGATGTTTCTCCTCTTACGGTTTCTGACTGAGTGTTCCGTTCAACGATTCAGACGGTGTTGTTGTAGATGTTTCTCCTCTTACGGTTTCTGACTGAGTGTTCCGTTCAACGATTCAGGCGGTGTTGTTGTAGATGTTTTCCCCTCTTACGGTTTCTGACAGAGTGTTCCGTTCAACGATTCAGACGGTGTTGTTGTAGATGTTTCTCCTCTTACGGTTTCTGACTGAGTGTTCCGTTCAACGATTCAGACGGTGTTGTTGTAGATGTTTCTCCTCTTACGGTTTCTGACTGAATGTTCCGTTCAACGTTTCAGTCGGTGTTGTTGTAGATGTTTCTCCTCTTACGGTTTCTGACACTTTTCTTCCCGCCAAGCATCAGGTCATCTCAGGTCATCTTAGCCCGTCTGAGTCTGTATACATTTAAACTGCCATGTATTTGATCAGTTAATTATTTTCCTGTAAAGGCTTCAGATGTTTCCCAAATGGCACCCTATTCATATAGGGCTCTGGTCAAAAGTAGTGCACTATGTAGGGTGCCACTTGAGATGCTACCCTTCATATGTTTATTTAATTTAACTAAGTCAGTTAAGAACAAATTATTATTTACAATGACGGCTGACCTCCAGCCAAACCCTAATCCAGACAATGCTGGGCCAAATTGTGCACCGCCCTATGGGACTCCCAATCACAGCCGGTTGTGATACAGGCTGGAATCGAACCAGGGTCTGTAGTGACACCTCTAGCACTGAGATGCAGTGCCTCAGACCGCTGCACCACTCAGAGGCCTTTAGTATGTGTCAGTATAGGAACAACAGGGCCTCCACCTGGAGGGTGTTTACATAGTGCCGATGTTGGGACTTTTTAAATGCCTTTTTTTTTTAAAACGAATGTTTCTCTTTCCCTCCGGTCGGCTCTCTCTGGGTTTAAAGGAGCAGAGCAGGGTAGTAAGTTAGACGTTTTGTTTTTGTTTACGTTAAAGACACATTGTGTTATTGCCAGCGGGTGACAAGGTGTAATGTGAATACCTGTGTATGTTGGCTCAGGAATCTGCTGGGGATTTTCTCTGACTTTCCTTACTTGACTTTCTAAAAGCAGAGGTTGGAGTAAAGAGGATGGGGGTTAGCAATACATTCACAGGATAATTTCTTAGATTCTTTCACAGGGAACTCTTCTCTCGGTGTGGTCAGAACTGGGCTACACAAAATGTGTTATTTTTATCCCTTGTAATTAAATGTTTTGAGGACAACATATTTCACGTCTAGACACTGCGCTAGCAGGCTATTCCCAGAAATCCATCACAGTTTTCTCTTGAGGACATGACCTAGACAATTATTGTAATGACACGCCTTTAGCAAATGGCTCTCTATCTCTCCGTCCATCTCGTGACTCGGTTGCTTGGCCGTTGGATAATGTCTCAAGGGCACTTAGGGAAAGTGTTTTACCTCACGCAAGGAAAGGCATTGAGCACCTACTGTAGCAAGAAAGTATATCTAAAATTGGGCTACTTTTTAGTGGATTGAGCAGGATATTGGCTCTGATTGTGCGGGAAAGAGTCAATAGAATCTGGCAACCATAGAAATCCATATAAAACATACAGTTATTTAATTAAAGGATATATCGGGGTGGCAGGTAGTCTAGTGGTTAGAGTGTTGGGCCAGTAACCAAAAGGTTGCTGGATCAAATCCCTGAGGTGACAAGGTCAAATCTGTTGTTCTTGCCCCTCAACAAGGCAGTTAACCCACTGTTCCCTGGTAGGCTATCATTGTCAATAAGAATTTGCTCTAAACTGACTTGCCTAGTTAAATTAAAAATATATATATATGTGCTGTCAACACTGAGTACTACTCATACCACAGAGACCTCGGGTTCTGTTAGATTAGAAGAACTAATGAGTGATGTCGTCATCTGGTCCTACTTGGTAAAAAGCTGGCAGAGCCACTACGTTGTGTTGTGTGTGTGAAATGAGCTCAGTCCCAGTTTTACAGCCTGAGCCTTTTATGACCCTTTTTGTATTTGTTGGTTAGGAGCTGCAGGGCTTGTTGTAACTGTATTCAAATTCAAACAAACTTTCCCCATTCATTTCTCCACAGTGATGTTGACTGGCTGAGTCACAATTACCATCTCTGTTTGAATGGGCATTAGACTGTGATTAACTCATGTGAAGGCATTCAAATTATATCTCAGAATACATTAGCTGACATTAGTTTACATATATTTTCCACAGCTAGCAGGTTACTGACATGTTTTTGTTGAACTTTTTTATTTAAATGATTAGACAGAAAGGTATTAGACCTACATACTCAGACTCTCGGGACGTTTGGTCTCTCTTGTGACAGTCCTTGTGACATACCTAATCTTTCAGAAGAAGGTCCCTCCTTGTGACTCAAGAGTGAACTTCCATTAAGTTTAGAGGGCGTCTGTGAAATTCAAACTTTCTCCCCAAACAAGGGTGCTCTTCTCAGGCTATTCTGGTCTTCATTTGCACGTCAAAGGAGCTCAAACAAAACACAAGTGGGGTTTTTAACACCTCCAAGACTTAAACCAGGTTATCTGACAGCGACAGAGTTGTACATCCCAAATGGCACACTATTCCCTATTTAGTGCACTACTTTAGACCAGGGCACATAGAGCTCCCTTAGAGCTCTGGTCAAAAGTAGTGCACTATATAGGGAATAGGGTGCCATTTGCGACGCGGGTAGAGAGAGGGCTCTGAAGTAGGTGAACACAGTGATAAGAGAGAAGAGAGACTGAAGTGATAAACATCTCTTGATGTAACCCGACACCTCCTCCTTATCAGGTCCTTTAAAAGGCTTTGAAAGGAACCTAAAATGGCTGAGATTCTGTGAAATAGTGATGTGTGTGCCTTAGACAATCACAGACACAAAGCTGTGTTATATGAGGAGATATCATGTCCTCCTACGTGTGTACTGTGGTGTCGTCATGGACACCAGCCCCCTGTGCCCAATACAACCTCAACCTATGAACCAGCAGTGTTTCACTGTGATTGTGACCAGTACAACAGGTCTCTGAATGTACCGCTCTGTGTCAGTCCCACAAGCGTCCTGTCCTTGTCCCTGTCCTGTCCTTGTAAGCCACACACTAGGTATTAAATACATGTTTTACACACGCACAGCTTTGGATGTGACCGGTACAAAAGGTCTCTGACTCAATGTACAGTTCAGTGTCATGTGATGTGATGTAAGGGGATTTAATCATGATTATAAGACCAGATCCATTTAACAGTCAGTCTGTACTCCACTAACCTGTCTAATATACTGCACAGTCTTAACTCTACAGTGAGGGCTGTGAGCATCCATCCAGCTCACTGTTAGACCCAGGCCCTCCAGCAGCGATGCTGAGTTGGAGGTATCTGTTACAGTGGTACTTCATGTAGGGATTCAACTCTAGGATTATATTGGCACACTGTACATGATATAGGCACACTACAACCTGTCATCTACTGTAACTACAACCTGCCATTCAGATACTGTTGTTTCTTTAGCTAGGCAAGTCAGTTAAGAACAGATTCTTATTTACAATGACGGCCTACCGGGGAACAGTGGGTTAACTGCCTTGTTCAGGGGCAGAATGACAGATTTTTACCTTGCCAGCTCGGTCCAGGAACCTTTCAGTTACTGGCCCAATGCTCTAACCACTAGGATCTAGGCTACCTGCCGCTCTGTTTCTATACGAGAGCAGACCAGTGTTTTCAGGAAAGCAGAAACAGACAACAACGTTTGATATAGAGATGTCCCTCCCGATAAATAAAGTCTGAAGAACCACTGACTGAATGAGGAATTATTCTAAACGTTGAATTTGGGGGCATTTGATAACACTTCGTCTCCTTTTCTGTCTCCCTCGGGCAGCGCCCGCGTGTGATGAACCTGGAGCGGCTGGTGGGTGTCCGGGGCCTGGATATGGAGCAGCGGACGGGGGGTTTCCGGGGCCTGGATACGGAGCAGCGGACGAGGGGTGTCCGGGGCCTGGATACGGAGCAGCGGACAAGGGGTGTCCGGGGCCTGGATATGGAGCAGCGGACGGTGGGTGTCCGGGGCCTGGATACGGAGCAGCGGACGAGGGGTGTCCGGGGCCTGGATACGGAGCAGCGGACGAGGGGTGTCCGGGGCCTGGATACGGAGCAGCGGACGGGGGGTGTCCGGGGCCTGGATACGGAGCAGCGGACGGGGGGTGTCCGGGGCCTGGATATGGAGCAGCAGACGGGGGGGAAGCTGGGGAAACTGACCCTGGGCTTCCAGAGGAGCTCTACGTCAGACGATGACTCAGGTTGTGCCCTTGAGGAATACGCCTGGGTACCGCCTGGACTCAGACCTGAACAGGTGAGCAGCACGGCATCATCATCATATCCTCATTTGTCTGTTGAATAGTCAACCACAAGCTTCTCCAGTAACTACGGTCGCTAACAACGACCACCTTAGTGGCATCACATAAAGTCAGTAAATTAATGCATGTGTATATGTGTTTGGTGCCTCTGCTAAGTCAAGATGACGTTCAACAGCATCATCACCTTCAGTCAAATTAGATGGAGATATATGACTGTAACTATAACATGATGGAGATACATGACTGTAACTATAACATGATGGAGATACATGACTGTAACTATAACATGATGAAGATACATGACTGTAACTATAACATGATGGAGATATATGACTGTAACTATAACATGATGGAGATACATGACTGTAACTATAACATGATGGAGATACATGACTGTAACTATAACATGATGGAGATACATGACTGTAACTATAACATGATGGAGATACATGACTGTAACTATAACATGATAGAGATACATGACTGTAACTATAACATGATGGAGATACATAATGATGGACAATAGACAATACTGTGTTGTCATCCATTGGATTGAGTTGGATGAGTCCAGAGTTTCGGCTCGAGGTGGAAACAGAACATCTGGTAGGGCTGGTGTGACACTGGGACGGGCATCTCTCTCTCACTCTCACTCTCACTCTCACTCTCACTCACACACACACACACACACACACACACACACACACACACACACACACACACACACACACACACACACACACACACACACACACACGTCACAGGGACTTAAAGCCAAGTGACAGGGTGTTGCCATCTTCCTGAGGTGAGGCTGAGATGCAGCGTTGAGTGTAGAACACAAGGGGCCAGTTCACCATGCCTCTGGACCTGGAACAGTTCATGACTCTCCTCCTGGGGAGAGGTAGCGGGGAGCTGTTGGTGACAGATCACATCACAGTGACCATTGGTAGTAAGCCATATCTGAATGTCACAAAACACAGCTGGCAAACTGAATGTCCATCCACATAGATAGGCTAATACTAGACCCCGACCTGCCAGGAGGAATCAATCCACTCCTAATGTTAACTGTTGGAGATCAGGAGGAATCAATCCACTCCTAATGTTAACTGTTGGAGACCAGGAGGAATCAATCCACTCCTAATGTTAACTGTTGGAGATCAGGAGGAATCAGTCCACTCCTAATGTTAACTGTTGGAGATCAGGAGGAATCAGTCCACTCCTAATGTTAACTGTTGGAGATCAGGAGGAATCAGTCCACTCCTAATGTTAACTGTTGGAGATCAGGAGGAATCAGTCCACTCCTAATGTTAACTGTTGGAGATCAGGAGGAATCAGTCCACTCCTAATGTTAACTGTTGGAGATCAGGAGGAATCAGTCCACTCCTAATGTTAACTGTTGGAGATCAGGAGGAATCAGTCCACTCCTAATGTTAACTGTTGGAGATCAGGAGGAATCAATCCACTCCTAATGTTAACTGTTGGAGACCAGGAGGAATCAATCCACTCCTAATGTTAACTGTTGGAGATCAGGAGGAATCAGTCCACTCCTAATGTTAACTGTTGGAGATCAGGAGGAATCAGTCCACTCCTAATGTTAACTGTTGGAGATCAGGAGGAATCAGTCCACTCCTAATGTTAACTGTTGGAGATCAGGAGGAATCAGTCCACTCCTAATGTTAACAGTTGGAGATCAGGAGGAATGCTGACATAAAAAGGGCTTTATAGATCCATTTGATTTGATTTGTAAATCCCCTTGGTGGTGAGATGTAGAGTCACACTATTTGTCAGTGTCACAAACTGTGGACATTACAGCACACAGAGAATAGCAGCAATAGGACTATTCTCCAACTCTACTGATGTCTCCTGACAGATTCTACATCTCTCTGCCCCCGATATTCTAACAACCCCTCACAGGCATAGAATTCCTGTGACACACACACAGAACCCCCCCCCCCCCCCTCCACACACACACACACACACACACACACACACACACTGCCTTCCACTGAGATCTGACTGAACACAGAAGTGTGGCCATCCGAGACAAATCCTCAAACAAACTGCAGCCAGACTTCAGGCTTTAATGTTTAATGTCTGGAGTCTATAAATACAGACATACTGACATGCCATTCGCCCCTCCTGCAGAGTGCCTGTGATCTCCTGGAAATGTTCGTCTGGAGGAGCGGGGACAAAGTAGGATGGAGTCAACACTGATCTATACGATTTAAGACAAATAATAAATCATGGTAACGCAGGTCGTCATGTCAATGTTTTTCAGTGTTTTCCAACAATGACAGTTATGTTTCAGAGTGAGTCAGTCTAGGGTCTAGAGCTAGGCTATACATCCCATGGTTTAGAGTTCTGTTTCAGAGTGAGTCAGTCTAGGGCTAGACTATACATCCCATGGTTTAGAGTTCTGTTTCAGAGTGAGTCAGTCTAGGGCTAGACTATACATCCCATGGTTTAGAGTTCTGTTTCAGAGTGAGTCAGTCTAGGGCTAGGCTATACATCCCATGGTTTAGAGTTCTGTTTCAGAGTGAGTCAGTCTAGGGCTAGGTTATACATCCCATGGTTTAGAGTTCTGTTTCAGAGTGAGTCAGTCTAGGGCTAGACTATACATCCCATGGTTTAGAGTTCTGTTTCAGAGTGAGTCAGTCTAGGGCTAGACTATACATCCCATGGTTTAGAGTTCTGTTTCAGAGTGAGTCAGTCTAGGGCTAGACTATACATCCCATGGTTTAGAGTTCTGTTTCAGAGTGAGTCAGTCTAGGGCTAGACTATACATCCCATGGTTTAGAGTTCTGTTTCAGAGTGAGTCAGTCTAGGGCGAGGCTATACATCCCATGGTTTAGAGTTCTGTTTCAGAGTGAGTCAGTCTAGGGCTAGACTATACATCCCATGGTTTAGAGTTCTGTTTCAGAGTGAGTCAGTCTAGGGCTAGGCTATACATCCCATGGTTTAGAGTTCTGTTTCAGAGTGAGTCAGTCTAGGGCTAGACTATACATCCCATGGTTTAGAGTTCTGTTTCAGAGTGAGTCAGTCTAGGGTCTAGGGCTAGACTATACATCCCATGGTTTAGAGTTCTGTTTCAGAGTGAGTCAGTCTAGGGCTAGGCTATACATCCCATGGTTTAGAGTTCTGTTTCAGAGTGAGTCAGTCTAGGGCTAGACTATACATCCCATGGTTTAGAGTTATGTTTCAGAGTGAGTCAGTCTAGGGCTAGACTATACATCCCATGGTTTAGAGTTCTGTTTCAGAGTGAGTCAGTCTAGGGCTAGACTATACATCCCATGGTTTAGAGTTCTGTTTCAGAGTGAGTCAGTCTAGGGTCTAGGGCTAGACTATACATCCCATGGTTTAGAGTTCTGTTTCAGAGTGAGTCAGTCTAGGGCTAGACTATACATCCCATGGTTTAGAGTTCTGTTTCAGAGTGAGTCAGTCTAGGGCGAGGCTATACATCCCATGGTTTAGAGTTCTGTTTCAGAGTGAGTCAGTCTAGGGCTAGGTTATACATCCCATGGTTTAGAGTTCTGTTTCAGAGTGAGTCAGTCTAGGGCTAGGCTATACATCCCATGGTTTAGAGTTATGTTTCAGAGTGAGTCAGTCTAGGGTCTAGGGCTAGGCTATACATCCCATGGTTTAGAGTTCTGTTTCAGAGTGAGTCAGTCTAGGGCTAGACTATACATCCCATGGTTTAGAGTTCTGTTTCAGAGTGAGTCAGTCTAGGGCTAGACTATACATCCCATGGTTTAGAGTTCTGTTTCAGAGTGAGTCAGTCTAGGGCTAGGTTATACATCCCATGGTTTAGAGTTCTGTTTCAGAGTGAGTCAGTCTAGGGCTAGACTATACATCCCATGGTTTAGAGTTCTGTTTCAGAGTGAGTCAGTCTAGGGCTAGGCTATACATCCCATGGTTTAGAGTTCTGTTTCAGAGTGAGTCAGTCTAGGGCTAGACTATACATCCCATGGTTTAGAGTTCTGTTTCAGAGTGAGTCAGTCTAGGGCTAGGTTATACATCCCATGGTTTAGAGTTCTGTTTCAGAGTGAGTCAGTCTAGGGCTAGACTATACATCCCATGGTTTAGAGTTCTGTTTCAGAGTGAGTCAGTCTAGGGCTAGACTATACATCCCATGGTTTAGAGTTCTGTTTCAGAGTGAGTCAGTCTAGGGCTAGACTATACATCCCATGGTTTAGAGTTCTGTTTCAGAGTGAGTCAGTCTAGGGCTAGACTATACATCCCATGGTTTAGAGTTCTGTTTCAGAGTGAGTCAGTCTAGGGCTAGGCTATACATCCCATGGTTTAGAGTTCTGTTTCAGAGTGAGTCAGTCTAGGGCTAGACTATACATCCCATGGTTTAGAGTTCTGTTTCAGAGTGAGTCAGTCTAGGGCTAGGTTATACATCCCATGGTTTAGAGTTCTGTTTCAGAGTGAGTCAGTCTAGGGCTAGGCTATACATCCCATGGTTTAGAGTTCTGTTTCAGAGTGAGTCAGTCTAGGGCTAGGCTATACATCCCATGGTTTAGGGGTTCATAGTACTACCGTCCTATTACCTCTTGTTTTTGCTGGAATGTTGTTGAAATATATTTGTCTCAGTTGCTTCCCTCTATTTTCTCTGTTAAAACCAGTCGACTATTAAATCAAAACAAATCTAATTGTATTTGTCACATACACATGGTTAGCAGATGTTAATGCGATTGTAGCGAAATGCTTGTGCTTCTAGTTCCGACAATGCAGTAATAACCAACGAGTAATCTAACCAAACAATTCCATAACAACTACCTTATACACACAAGTGTAAAGGGATGAAGAATATGTACATAAAGATATATGAATGAGTGATGGTACAGAGCGGCATAGGCAAGATGCAGTAGATGGTATTGAGTACAGTGTATACAGTGCCTTGCGAAAGTATTCGGACCCCTTGAACTTTGCGACCTTTTGCCACATTTCAGGCTTCAAACATAAAGATATAAAACTGTATTTTTTTGTGAAGAATCAACAACAAGTGGGACACAATCATGAAGTGGAACGACATTTATTGGATATTTCAAACTTTTTTAACAAATCAAAAACTGAAAAATTGGGCGTGCAAAATTATTCAGCCCCCTTAAGTTAATACTTTGTAGCGCCACCTTTTGCTGCGATTACAGCTGTAAGTCGCTTGGGGTATGTCTCTATCAGTTTTGCACATCGAGAGACTGAAATTTTTTCCCATTCCTCCTTGCAAAACAGCTCGAGCTCAGTGACGTTGGATGGAGAGCATTTGTGAACAGCAGTTTTCAGTTCTTTCCACAGATTCTCGGTTGGATTCAGGTCTGGACTTTGACTTGGCCATTCTAACACCTGGATATGTTTATTTTTAAACCATTCCATTGTAGATTTTGCTTTATGTTTTGGATTTGTCTTGTTGGAAGACAAATCTCCGTCCCAGTCTCAGGTCTTTTGCAGACTCCATCAGGTTTTCTTCCAGAATGGTCCTGTATTTGGCTCCATCCATCTTCCCATCAATTTTAACCATCTTCCCTGTCCCTGCTGAAGAAAAGCAGGCCCAAACCATGATGCTGCCACCACCATGTTTGACAGTGGGGATGGTGTGTTCAGCTGTGTTGCTTTTACGCCAAACATAACGTTTTGCATTGTTGCCAAAAAGTTCCATTTTGGTTTCATCTGACCAGAGCACCTTCTTCCACATGTTTTGTGTGTCTCCCAGGTGGCTTGTGGCAAACTTTAAACGACACTTTTTATGGATATCTTTAAGAAATGGCTTTCTTCTTGCCACTCTTCCATAAAGGCCAGATTTGTGCAATATACGACTGATTGTTGTCCTATGGACAGAGTCTCCCACCTCAGCTGTAGATCTCTGCAGTTCATCCAGAGTGATCATGGGCCTCTTGGCTGCATCTCTGATCAGTCTTCTCCTTGTATGAGCTGAAAGTTTAGAGGGACGGCCAGGTCTTGGTAGATTTGCAGTGGTCTGATACTCCTTCCATTTCAATATTATCACTTGCACAGTGCTCATTGGGATGTTTAAAGCTTGGGAAATCTTTTTGTATCCAAATCCGGCTTTAAACTTCTTCACAACAGTATCTTGGACCTGCCTGGTGTGTTCCTTGTTCTTCATGATGCTCTCTGCGCTTTTAACGGACCTCTGAGACTATCACAGTGCAGGTGCATGTATACGGAGACTTGATTACACACAGGTGGATTGTATTTATCATCATTAGTCATTTAGGTCAACATTGGATCATTCAGAGATCCTCACTGAACTTCTGGAGAGAGTTTGCTGCACTGAAACTAAAGGGGCTGAATAATTTTGCACGCCCAATTTTTCAGTTTTTGATTTGTTAAAAAAGTTTGAAATATCCAATAAATGTCGTTCCACTTCATGATTGTGTCCCACTTGTTGTTGATTCTTCACAAAAAAATACAGTTTTATATCTTTATGTTTGAAGCCTGAAATGTGGCAAAAGGTCGCAAAGTTCAAGGGGGCCGAATACTTTCGCAAGGCACTGTACATATGAGATGAGTAACATAGGGTATGTAAACAAAGTGGCATAGTTTAAAGTGGCTAGTGATACATGTATTACATACAGATGGCAAGATGCAGTAGATGGTATAGAGTACAGTATATACATATGAGATGAGTAATGTAGGGTATGTAAACATTATATTAAGTGGCATTGTTTAAAGTGGCTAGTGATATATTTTGACATCAATTTCCATTATTAAAGTGGCTGGAGTTGAGTCAGTATGTTGGCAGCAGCCACTCAATGTTAGTAGTGGCTGTTTAACAGTCTGATGGCCTTGAGATAGAAGCTGTTTTTCAGTCTCTTGGACCCTGCTTTGATGCACCTGTACTGACCTCGCCTTCTGGATGATAGTGGGGTGAACAGGCAGTGGCTCAGGTGGTTGTTGTCCTTGATGATCTTTATGGCCTTCCTGTGACATCGGATGGTGTAGGTGTCCTAGAGGGCAGGTAGTTTGCCCCCGGTGATGCATTGTGCAGACCTCACTACCCTCTGGAGAGCCTTACGGTTGTGGGCGGAGCAGTTGCCGTACCAGGCGGTGATACAGCCCGACAGGATGCTCTCGACTATGCATCTGTAAAAGTTTGTGAGTGCTTTTGGTGACAAGACAAATTTCTTCGGCCTCCTGAGGTTGAAGAGGCGCTGCTGAGCCTTCTTCACAACGCTGTCTGTGTGGGTGGACCAATTCAGTTTGCTCGTGATGTGTACGCCGAGGAACTTAAAATTTACTACCCTCTCCACTACTGTCCTGACGATGTGGATAGGGGGGTGCTCCCTCTGCTGTTTATTGAAGTCCACGATCATCTCCTTTGTTTTGTTGACGTTGAGTGTGAGTTTATTTTCCTGACACCACACTCCGAGGGCCCTCACCTCCTCCCAGATGTTGTTACCTACCCTCACCACCTGGGGGCTGCCCGTCAGGAAATCCAGGACCCAGTTGCACAGGGCGGGGTCGAGACCCAGGGTCTCGAGCTTGATGACGAGTTTGGAGGGTACTATGGTGTTAAATGCTGAGCTGTAGTCGATGAACAGCATTCTCACGTAGGCATTCCTCTTGTCCAGATGGGTTAGGGCAGTGTGCAGTGTGGTTGCGATTGCGTCGTCTGTGGACCTATTGGGGCGGTAAGCAAATTGGAGTGGGTCTAGGGTGTCAGGTAGGGTGGAGGTGATATGGTCCTTGACTAGTCTCTCAAAGAACTTCATGATGACGGAAGTGAGTGCTACGGGCGGTAGTCGTTTAGCTTTCTTGGGAACAGGAACAATGGTGGACCTCTTGAAGCATGTCTTGAAGCAGACTGGGATAAGGATTGATTGAATGTGTCCGTAAACACACCAGCCAGCTGGTCTGCGCATGCTCTGAGGACGCAGCTGGGGATGCCGTCTGGGCCTGCAGCCCTGCGAGGGTTAACACGTTTAAATGTTTTACTCACTTCGGCTGCAGTGAAGGAGAGTCCGCAGGTTTTGGTAGCGGGCCGTGTCAGTGGCACTGTATTGTCCTCAAGGCGAGCAAAGAAGTTATTTAGTCTGTCTGGAAGCAAGACATCCTGGTCCGTGACGGGGCTGGTTTTCTTTTTGTAATCCATGATTGACTGTAGAACCTGCCACTTGTGTCTGAGCCGTTGAATTGCAACTCTACTTTGTCTCTATACTAACGCTTAGCTTGTTTGATTGCCTTGCGGAGGGAATAGCTACACTGTTCGGTCATGTTTCCGGTCACCTTGCCCTGGTTAAAAGCAGTGGTTTGCGCTTTCAGTTCGCTCACCGAATCAGCGTATTCGTCAATGTTGTTGTTGGACGCAATGCGAAACATATATCCCAATCCACGTGATCGAAGCAGTCTTGAAGCGTGGAATCAGATTGGTCGGACCAGCGTTGAACAGACCTGAGCGCGGGAGCTTCCTGTTTTAGTTTCTGTCTATAGGCTGGAAGCAACAAAATAGAGTCGTGGTCAGCTTTTCTGGAAGGAGGGCGGGGGAGGGCCTTATATGCGTCGCGGAAGTTAGAATAACAATGATCCAGGGTTTTACCAGCCCTGGTTGCACAATCGATATGCTGATAGAATTTAGGGAGTCTTGTTCTCAGATTAGCCTTGTTAAAATCCCCAGCTACAATGAATTCAGCCTCAGGATATGTGGTTTCCAGTTTACATAGAGTCAAATAAAGTTTGTTCAGGGCCATCGATGTGTCTGCTTGGGGGGGAATATATATGGCTGTCATTATAATCGAAGAGAATTCTCTTGGTAGATAATGCTGTTGACATTTGATTGTGAGGAATTCTAAGTCAGGTGAACAGAAGGACTTGAGTTCCTGTATGTTGTTATGATCACATCACATCTCGTTAATCATAAGGAATACCCATCCGCCCCTCTTCTTACCAGAAAGATGCTTGTTTCTGTCGGCGCGATGTGTGAAGAAACCAGCTGGCTGCACCGACTCCGATAGCGTCACTCGAGTGAGCCATGTTTCCGTGAAGCAAAGAACGTTACAGTCTCTGATGTCTCTCTGGAGTGCTACCCTTGCTCGGATTTCATCAACCTTGTTGTCAAGAGACTGGACATTGGCGAGTAGTATGCTAGGGAGTGGTGCGCAATGTGCCCGTCTCCGGAGCCTGACCAGAAGACTGCTTCGTTTGCCCCTTTTACGGTGACGTTGTTTTGGTTCGCCGGATGGGATCCGATCCATTGTCCTGGGTGGTGGGCAAAACACAGGATCCGCTTCGGGAAAGTCGTATTCCTGGTCATAATGATGTTGAGTTGACGTTGCTCTTATCCTACCGACTGTATGTAATGAAACCTGAGATTACCTGGGGTACCAATGTAAGAAATAACACGTAAAAAAACAAAATACTGCATAGTTTCCTAGGAACCTAGGCGGCCATCTCTGTCGGCACCGGAAGTCTATTAAGTCCCAATGTGGCATCAACTATACACTCTTACAAAAAAAGGTTCCAAAACAGTTCTACAGCTGCCCCCATGGGAGAACCCCTTTTGGTTCCAGGTAGGTTCAATCCTTAGAATAAACTTTTTCGGTTCCAGGTTGAACCATTTTGAGTTCCATGTAGAAGAGGGTTCTACATGGAACTCAAAAGGGTTCTTCAAGGGATCATCCTACGGGGACAGCCGAAGGTGCTGTGTAGAACCTAAAAGGGTTCTAAGAGTGTACAAGCTATTATAAAAACATGTTCACATCCTGTTTCAGTTAGTGCAGTAACATGCAACCTCAGCAGATCGTTACTGTGGCCTGTTAGCCTGTGGGGCTAGAGTGGTTGAGAGTGTTTTATGCCTCCTTCCTAGTGATACTGACTGTGTGGCTGTAGCATCATTAACACTGGCTGCTTTCTTTACAGTTCAGCTCCGACTGCAAACAGTGCTGGCCTCTGACTCCAGGCTATGTGGCACTTTCCCAAAGCTCTCTCTCTCTCTTTCCCAAAAGCTATTGTCTCTCTCTCTCTCTCTCTCGCTCTTCCTTCTATCTCTCCCCCACCCTCTCATTAACCATGAGCACACATGGAAGTAATGAAGGTCTGAAATCAACAGGAGGCCTCCCAAGCCAAATACCTTGTTTTTGTAACCTTACTCCCCCCCTCACCCAGTCCCCCTTGTTTCCCAGCCCTTCACTCTCTACACCTCTAGAATGTGTGGAGGTAAAACAGGGTCTTCATATTCATAGATAGTCATGAACTCATGGTGGAGAGATGGAGACATTCATCAAGAGAAGGTAGCTGGTTGGTGGGATAACTATTGTAAAAATGGTCAATCAGTCAACGGAAGCACCAGTCTTGTATGAACTGTGACCTGAGTGATTTTCCACTGACTGACTGTGACTGACTGACTGACCCTGGCCTTTGTTGGCATACCATGGTGGATCTGGCCCGAACAAAGCTCTTTAAGCAGCTGTGATTGTGCTCTTGTCCTGGAGCCCAGTGGGGTATTTATGTTGCAGGGCAGTACAGATCCTGGAGGTATGCCTGGTCTTTTAGGGTGAGCATCACCCTCCAACTGAACTACTGAACCATTAAGACCAACCTGGAACATGTGTGATTGAAGGTGGATTTGCAGTATGACAGAACTAAGACTGTTCTAACCATCCCCCCCATCCCTCCGTCCCCCCATCCCCAGGTACAGCAGTATTTCTCCTGTCTTCCGGAGGACAAGGTCCCCTACGTCAACAGTCCTGGAGAGAAACACAGGATCAGACAGCTGCTCTACCAGCTGCCACCTCATGACAATGAGGTAAGAACTGAACCCAGGACAGAGAGTTAATCTACTGAGTCTGTATTCACATAGTCTCGGTTAACCCAGAACTAAAGTCTCAGGTAATGGGTCAGCTGCTTGATTAGGTTCTGGGTCCATAAGTGTTAAGAGAAGGAATTAAGAGATGCTAGAACGAGGAACGGAACCAGAACGAGGAGCTCCACCCTCTCTCGGTGCAAGTTACGGGTTGAATGTCCCCTCCCCTTCCAAATTCGAAGGATGCTAACACCTGCAAAATCGTGATTAGTCCGAATAACCTGCAAAACACCTACTGCTCCTCGTTATCCCACAGATCACATTCCAATTCCAACAGATTCTACAGTACCAGTTCAATTCACATACATCTGTCCATGAGAGATTAGTATTCACAAACCTGATCCTAGACACTCTTTGTGAATATAGGCCCTGGTCCCAGATCTGAATGTGCTTCACCCAGACAGTGATAGTCAGCGGAGATGGCTTTAACCACACAGATTTGGGATCGGGCCAGGTTAATGGTGACTAAAGAATGTCACCTCGTCACAGTGGAGGTATTCTAGTAAAGACAAACCACTCACATCGCCTACTACGATCGCCATAGTAACATATGGTGCATAACTGCATTTAAACACAACCGGATCCTTGTAATGTCTTTCTAGATTGTAAACCAGCAATCCTTGGACCCACATTGTAAACCACGCCTTTAGTCAGCACAGTTTACACTGGGAGATGTGCAGAGGGGCTATATGTGAGGCTATCACAGAGGGCATCTTTGACTGCTCTGCTCCAGTCCTGTAGGTGGGCAGGCGTTTGTTCCTTGGAACAATAAAGCGTCTGACTGAGTGACTTTATGATGTTTGCTGCCAGGCTCAGAGCAGAGCGGCATACTGCAGCAGGGGAGAAGGGGAGATTCCAGGCATAGCTGTGGTTTACAAGGCCTCCGTAAAGTAGGGCACACACACACACACACACACCAGAGAATGTTTAGAGAGTGGCGCTCCGAGGGCTCTCGTTGTGTACCAGCGTTGTTTGCTGTTGTTAGGGAACCACAAGGCCCATTGTTGGTTGTTAGTCTTCCGCTCGTTTTTATTGATCTGTGTGGTAATTGTCTGCCCTAAACATCAGGCTTGATGTGTGCACGTTCATGCCAACCTTGGGGTGAGCCTCCAGGGGAAGAACATGTGTTCTTCCATAACATGACCATAAAATACTTCTGTGGTGGAAGCAGTGAGGGTTTAGGTTTTATCTGTTGGGTAAAATCTGAGTTGGTGTTATTTCTCTCTCTCTCTTTCTCTATCCCTCTCTCTCCCTCTCCCCCTCCCTCCCTCCCTCCCTCCCAGGTACGGTACTGCCACTCTCTCAGTGAGGAGGAGAAGAGGGAGCTCCACATGTTCAGTGTCCAGAGAAAGAGAGAGGCTCTGGGGAGAGGAACCCCCAGGATGCTCCCCCGAGCCCTGCAACACACCCTCTGTGAACATGTATGTTCACATACACACACACACGTTCGTACACATGCACACCCACCCACACTGTGAGTACAAACTCTATCGATATCTTATAAAACATTTCAATACAAGTCTGGGAGGCGAGTAAGAAAATCTCTCCCAAATGACGTTAAAGCCAGTAAATATGTCTCTCCCTTCCTCATTACATGTCAATCCTATAAAGAGCTGCTTCTCCCTCCTGAAGCTCTTCCTTTAGGCAGAGCAGCAATCCTATAAAGAGCTGCTTCTCCCTCCTGAAGCTCTTCCTGTAGGCAGAGCAGCAATCCTATATAGAGCTGCTTCTTCCTCCTGAAGCTCTTCCTGCTAGGCAGAGCAGGAAACGACAACAAGCTAACAACACAGGGCAGTACATTAGTTGTTTATTTCAAGACTTACCGACCCCCTTTGGCCTCGCTCTGTTCTATTCTAAATGTATGCGTCCTAAATGGCATCCTATTCACTACATAGTGCACTTCTTTTGACCAGGGCCCAGAGAGAAGTAGGCCACGATGTAGGGAATAGGGTGCCATTTGGGACCCTAAAGCTCAAGTGATAATGTGAGGATTTAATCAAGGGCAGAGTCTGTCTCATTAACAACTAACCCACTCAGAAGGAGCAGAGAGGAGGAAGTGTGGACATTAGGAGCTCATGCTCAACCCGAGCGTGGAAGTTATTCCAGGAAAAAGAATGGGCCCAATTTCCTGCAGTCAAAAAGAAATGTTAACAAGGTTAACAAGGTTAACTGTACCACTGGTCAGCAGGCACCCGTTAACCCAGTGCTCTACAGACTGTACAATAAACTCTCTCTTTCTTTCTCTCGCTCCCTCCCTCTCAATTCAATGGGCTTTTTTTTGGCATGGGAAACACATTTTTATATTGCCAAAGCTTGTGAATAGAATTGATCACAGTTTGGCTTGTTGAAAGACTTCAGATCCTGTTTAAAAAGACTTAGTGCTGTACAATAGATTTAGTTCCAGCTTGTGAAATGTAATGGTCATAGTTTGGCATGTTAAAGGGCCTTAAAAACTAATTTAGTCCTTTCTGATTACTGTGGACTAGTGACCACATCCCATAAGTCCTTTCTGATCACTGTGGACTAGTGACCACATCCCATAAGTCCTTTCTGATCACTGTGGACTAGTGACCACATCCCATAAGTCCTTTCTGATCACTGTGGACTAGTGACCACATCCTATGTGACTAGTGACCACATCCTATGTGACTAGTGACCACATCCTATTAGACTAGTGACCACATCCTATTAGACTAGTGACCACATCCTATGTGACTAGTGACCACATCCTATTAGACTAGTGACCACGTCATATTAGACTAGTGACCACATCCTATTAGACTAGTGACCACGTCATATTAGACTAGTGACCACATCCTGAGACTAGTGACCACATCCTATTAGACTAGTGACCACATCCTATTAGACTAGTGACCACATCCTATTAGACTAGTGACCACATCCTATTAGACTAGTGACCACATCCTATTAGACTAGTGACCACGTCATATTAGACTAGTGACCACATCCTATTAGACTAGTGACCACATCCTATTAGACTAGTGACCACATCATATCCTATTAGATTAGTGACCACATCCTATGAGACTAGTGACCACATCCTATTAGACTAGTGACCACATCCTATTAGACTAGTGACCACGTCATATTAGACTAGTGACCACATCCTATTAGACTAGTGACCACATCATATTAGACTAGTGACCACATCCTATTAGACTAGTGACCACATCCTATTAGACTAGTCACCACATCATATTAGACTAGTGACCACATCCTATTAGACTAGTGACCACATCCTATTAGACTAGTGACCACATCCTATTAGACTAGTGACCACATCCTATTAGACTAGTGACCACATCATATTAGACTAGTGACCACATCCTATGAGACTAGTGACCACATCCTATTAGACTAGTGACCACATCCTATTAGACTAGTGACCACATCCTATTAGACTAGTGACCACATCCTATGAGACTAGTGACCACGTCATATTAGACTAGTGACCACATCCTATTAGACTAGTGACCACATCCTATTAGACTAGTGACCACATCCTATTAGACTAGTGACCACATCCTATTAGACTAGTGACCACATCATATTAGACTAGTGACCACGTCATATTAGACTAGTGACCACATCCTATTAGACTAGTGACCACATCCTATTAGACTAGTGACCACATCCTATGAGACTAGTGACCACGTCATATTAGACTAGTGACCACATCCTATTAGACTAGTGACCACATCCTATTAGACTAGTGACCACATCCTATTAGACTAGTGACCACATCCTATTAGACTAGTGACCACATCATATTAGACTAGTGACCACGTCATGTTAGACTAGTGACCACATCCTATTAGACTAGTGACCACATCCTATTAGACTAGTGACCACATCCTATTAGACTAGTGACCACATCCTATTAGACTAGTGACCACATCATATTAGACTAGTGACCACATCCTATTAGACTAGTGACTGGCATGTTGTAAAGGCATGGCTGGTTTGAGTGACTGAGTACTGGCATGTTGGAATACTACCTGTACAGACAGAGACAGAGAGAGAGACATAGACATAGAGAGAGAGAGCGACAGACAGACAGACATAGAGACATAGAAAGAGAGAGCGAGCGAGAGAGAGCACGACAGAGAGAGAGAGCGAGAGAGAGACTCACAAAGCGGCGTGGCTTTGCCCATAGCTGTAGTTTTGATTGCTGTACCTTCAGGGGACACACAACACCCCGGTTTCCAAGGCCGATGGTGGCTTGGTAATAATGGACAACAGCTGTGGTGTCCTGTGGTCCTAGTGCTCACACCTGGGTTCAAATAATATTTGAAATAATTTCAAATACTTTAGCCTGGCTTGATTGAGCTAGCCTAGCACAATGGGACCACTGCCCATCTGTCACTCTAGGCAGGTTAAAGCAAGCAAGTAAAGTATTTGAAAGATTTCTAATAGTATTTGAACCCAGGTCTGGCAGTAGTTATTTAAAGACTGATGACTGTACGTTCAGACATGCTCTGGTGAGCTTTCTGGAATCATACAATCTGAAGGGATGAGACTATATTATATTGTTTGGTTTTACTTAAACATGTACAGAACAAAACAACACAGACACAAGGACACAAACACCATAACAATTGACTCATTCCTTGGTGTTTTGTGTGGACTGAGGACCCATCGTTTAAAACATGTTGTTTTATCCACAGTGTGGTGAGGGCATTAGTGGAGGAGAGATGGCCATCTTTGCATCGCGGGCGGGTCCGGGGCCGTGCTGGCACCCAGCATGCTTTGCGTGCGCCACGTGTCAGGAGCTGCTGGTAGACCTTATCTACTTCCACCAGGATGGAAAGATCCACTGTGGACGACACCACGCTGAGCTGCTGAAACCACGATGCTCAGCCTGCGATGAGGTGAGATCACTGTGTGTGTGTGTGATCCATAACCTGTGATGAGGTTAACTCATTGCAGACATGAAACATTGAAGTGTTGGCTTGAAACAATAGCAGACTTTTTTTTTCAACATACAGTACAGTAGTTAGGCTTTAGTCAGTCTGCTCATTAAACACTGGAGATAGACAGTAGCCTACTGAAGCGATGTGACTGTCGTGTCTTTGGCTATGCCGGATTAAGTGATACGACATGCTATTCTATAAAATCCTTTCTCTGTAATTAAAATTACCTGATTGAGCTAATCAGGTAAATGTAATTAACTAGAAAATCGGGGCACCACAAAATAATATTTATAGAGCTGTTATCTTCCGAATAAACTCTTAAAGACTCTTAAATATTTTATATCAATAGCAGTCAATATTAATCCTATTTCAGTCTCATTTGAAAGTTGTAAATTCTTGGTTATCTTCACGAACCCTGGCTAACAAGTTGAATCAGCAATACAAAATTGGGTTTAATTATTTATTTACTAAATACCTAACTAATCACACAGAATTAAATATACACAGAAGGAGTCATACCTTGATTACAAATGATGTCATAAAGGAAAATGCCCCTTGCGGACGGAACAGATATGACAGCTGGTTACCCAAAGAAAAGGGGACCGGGTTTGAGTGAAAGAGCAGGAAGACTGAAGAACAAAGGGAGAAGCGATGTCTCTATCGGGCCGTAGGCAGCTACTCTATCGTAAAGACAGAATCTTATGCATTCTAAATTACCGCCCATTTGGAAAAGAAAAATGCAATAAATATTTACTCTGAGCTGCACTTCGGTAGGTAGGTGGTAGATGGAAGGACGTGTTGCCCAACAGAGTCCTTTGAAGAATGTTTCTGGTGGTAAATTGGATACGTTATGGTACCGTCGTTTTGTAGTAGATGGGATACTCTGTCTGTTCTTTCCTAGCCCACGTTTGCAGCTGCTGTTGCTAACTCAACGGCTAGGAGGTATCACTTCTGTAGTGAATAAGAGTTAAAAATTCATACCATTCGCAACCAAAGCTCACGCTGAGGTTGGCTTCGTTCTGTAGTTATTATCTGAACCCTTCTGACATCGGACCTTCATCCTAATGTACCCGGAACAGGAGGTTACATTTTCGTCAAGGGCTTTTATACAGTGGAGGGAGAAGGGTGTGTTTCATAGTTTATAGCCCATGTCTCTTTACAGGGGCGGGCCACTGATTGAGCAGAGCCCTAACCTTATGAAAACCCAAATCTCTCATTTGGAAGCTAAAATTGCATTTAATCTTTTCACCAATAATTTCATATTTAAACATTTAAATTGCACAACAATTCCATGTGAATCTGATAACTATAATGTGTAGACTTTCCACTGTATCGTTTATGTCATCCTATCATTGATGAGAATGTCTCAGATGACAACCGAACTGACATCATATTCATTAAGTACCAACGCATATGTTCAACTGGTTGGATTACCAAAATATGGTTCATTTCCCCCCACCTTCTGATGTTCCCAGAATCTCTGTTTAACAAAGGCTATTCAAGAGTCCCTCTATAGAGTCAAGAGAGAGGGAAGGGAGAAAGGTGTTCATGGTGGGGGGGGGGGGGGGGGGTCATAAACCTTACCCACAGGCCAACGTCATGACATGACCAATAAACTTATTGCACATTTAGTAACTGAAGTTGAATTCATCTTGTGTTTGTCTGTTTCCTAATTATTCTATAAGTAGCAGACAGTATTTAAACATGTCTGTTTATCCCCCCCCAGATTATTTTTTCTGATGAGTGCACGGAGGCCGAGGGGCGTCACTGGCACATGAAGCACTTTGCCTGTTTCGAGTGTGAGACGGTGCTCGGCGGTCAGCGATACATCATGAAAGATGGCCGCCCCTACTGCTGCGGCTGCTTCGAGTCTCTGTACGCAGAGTACTGTGAAGCCTGCGGGGAGAATATAGGTGAGTCAATATCTCTGGTTCATATGTGGTCAATCTATGCCTGATTACTGGAATAAATAAAGAGTTGTTGACATAATGTGTAGCCTGTTGCTGAAGCCTTTTAAAGATGTTGCTCTACATTCACCACCTCTTCCTCTCTTCCCTCCATTCCTCTCTCCCTCCCTTCTTGCCTCCACCAGGAGTGGACCATGCCCAGATGACCTACGAGGGTGTCCACTGGCACGCTACAGACACGTGTTTCTGCTGTGCCCAGTGTAAGAGCTCCCTGCTGGGCTGTCCCTTCCTTCCCAAGCAGGGCCGTATCTACTGCTCCAAGGCCTGCAGCCTGGGAGAGGACGTCTACGCCTCAGACTCCTCCGACTCGGTCTTCCAGTCCGCCGGCTCTCGTGAATCCCGCCAGAGTCACATGGGCAAGAGCAGCCACCCGGTGGCTGAACAGTGGAGGCAGTCCCAGCTCTTCAACCCGGTTGCAGTGGCTGACTATAACAAGACTCCTAGTCTATATGGAGATAGAGGGGACAGAGAAATGGATATTGTGGGTCAAAAGCTGTCCCACATGGGCTTCACTGAGGAGCACACCTGGAGGGGCCGAGAGGACGCTCCGGAGGATCCAGAAGAGTGGGCCGAACACGAGGACTACATGACACAGCTCCTGCTCAAGTTCGGGGACCGCGCCGGGGTGTTCCAGACGCAGCCTTCAGAGGAACCCGGCACCAGTAGGTCAGCCGAACCCTGGCTGAAGCCTGAGACTAAACCAGCCTCCACCACCACCAGTCCCACAAACCAGAGCCACCTGCCTGAGATGTACTGGGCCCAGTCCCAGGATGGGCTGGTCAGTAAGAAGCACCTGCCTGAGATGTACTGGGCACAGTCCCAAGACGGGCTTGGGGATTCGGCTTACGGAAGCCATCCGGGCCCTGCTAGTGCCAGAAAGATCCATGATCTGGAGCTGGACCAGGGGCTGATGGACCAGAGGGTTAGCGCTGGGGGAGCAGGGTTATGGATGCTGGACCCCAGGCAGTGGTGTGAAGACTCTCTGGAGTGTATCACAGACGAGCTGAGGAAGACTGAGCACAGTGTCGGAGACTCCATGGACTCTCTAGCCCTCTCTAACATCACTGGTAAGAGTTCATATCACATGTGCTTCTTTGTTCACTGTAAAACAGTGTTTGGTGAACTTCTGGTGAAAGTAGTCTGGTAAAGGCAGTCGGCGATCAGTTATTCATTCCAGTCTAATAATGGAGATTTACATGGAACAGGAAAAGATAGTATGAAAAGCCATTTAACAAAATAGCTACAGTAAATAACTACAGTAATTAGCTACAGTAAATAACTCTTGTTTTCCTGCTTCTGTCGAGTAACACAGCTTTATATTGTCCTGTCCTCCCAGGTGCGTCAGCGGATGGAGACAGTAAGGAGGGTCAGATCCTCTACTCTCTCCACAACCTGCTGGACCCAGAAGACTGTGAGAAGATGAGCCTCATGGGCACCCTCAACTCCTCCATGCTCCACCGCAGCACCAACTCTCTGGATCACCAGGAGGGGGCAGCAGACCAGGAGGAAGAGGAGGTGCGGAGGGGTGCGCAGAGGGTACAGGGCCCGGTGTCTTTGCCCCTCCCACCCCTCCCTCCTAAACAGGAGGTTCCACCACCTCACCTTCAGCTGCCAGTGTTGAGGAGGAGCAGGTCCCAGTCCACACGGCCACCTGGCCAGCAGATGGTCAAGTTCTCTGAGGACACGGTGGATAACGGGTCTTGCCAGAACCTGGCGGTGCGTCAGCCTCCTCAGAGTGAGAGGACGCGTCGGAGGGTGTACCACCACGAGGACCCCGAAAGGCCACACCGGCACCACCACGGCCGCCACCACAACCGTAGAACCCGCTCGGACAACGCTCTTAACCTCCTGCCTAAGGAACGGGTGCAGAGGCCCTACGAGGGACATGGTCTGAGTTCCCTTCAGGAACACCACGCGGCCCTCTTCAACCAACCTGGCCCTGGTGCTCACAGGCCACCAACCTATCCCCACACCACTTCAGACTACTCCCTCCAGGCTCGGGGTGACCGGGATCGCGACCGCTTCCTGGGTGGCCTGTACGCTGACGAGGAAGACTGGTGCTCCACCTGCTCCTCCTCTTCCTCAGACTCTGAGGAGGAAGGCTACTTCCTGGGGCAGCTCATTCCCCAGCCCAGGGTTCCTAGCAGGTATCAATACTACACTGAGGACTTCCCAACACGCGTTACGGCCATGTCGCCCAACGATTCACGGACTAAATCCAGAAAGAAGGGTCACAGAGGCAAGAACTGCATCATTTCATAATCTAGATGTACATTCTCTGTTTTACTTCCAGCACTAATCATTTGTGGACAGGTGAGACCAGTTCTTTGTAGTTGGACTTGCTGGACAAAACATTGTCCATATTATTGGACTTCTTATTATGGGTCATGTCTAAAACTCAAACCATGCCAGAAGACCTAAAAAAAAAAAGACATTTTCTCCTTTTCTTTTTATAAAATTCATCAAAAAACACTTTTTTTGTTTTTACATTGTATGATAAACCATTGAAAGTATTCCAGCAATACCATTGTGTGCATTAAATGGCAATTAATGCACTATTGTTATTGCTGACAGGGAAAGGAATAGTTAGTAAAGTAGACTTCTAGGGACTAACCAACATAATTATTTAATAGTACAAAATATGAATGTGTATATTAAGTTAAAATGTTAATACTGGTATTTTTATATCCCTGAGTTTTAACTAAGATTTTTCTGGTTTTGATGTAAACAAAGTTGGCGTAGGGAGGCGGGACAAGCTGTTGTCGTAGTAACAAGCAGAGCTATTTTGCACGCATCACTTGTCAACCAATCAAGGCTTTACAAAAAACAAACCAACTATTGCCAGAATACAAACCATCTGCTTACTCAAATCAAAATGCCATAATATCTGGTTTCTGGTAACAATTTACATGAAGTTGCTCTTAAACATCTCAACTTCAAAGTGATACCCTGAGTCTTCGCTGTATTCCAATGTTAATTCTCTAACACGCTTGTCCCTCAGGGTGTAAAATACAACGTAAAACCAACCTGTCCAGATTCAGTTACATTACAGTGCTCTTCTCCATACATGCCCTTTATACAGCGCAAGTCATTGTACCATGAATACTTAACTGTTATGTGATGTAAAGAAGCTTTTAATAAATATTCTTACCAAACGTTTCAGAAAATGTTTCAGTTTTTTGTATGTACTAGAATAACTGATTTGATAGCGTTTTTAGACATAGTAAATATTCAAATATACAATGCAAATAACTTGGTGTTTCAGCAGTGCACCGAAACCAAACACTGACCCACACAGTATCATCGGATGGCACCAAACCTGATACGTGAATGGTAGATACTACACCGTCTACTAGACCGTTTACATAATAAAAACCATCTTTATTATTGTTACACTCAAAAATCGTTTTAAACCACAAATCATCAAAGACGTGTCAGTTCCACATATAGAAAGTTGAGTTGAGCATCTGACGTTTAGAAAGTGTTTTTCTTCTTCTCCCAGCCAGAGAAAATTAGCACTGGTGGTGAATACAACACTGCCAGGAAACACAAAATGTAAATCACACTTAGCAGGCCAGTGCCATACTGGCTGAAGTAGAACATAGTCAGATTAACACATTTTCCATACAAAAGAAAAGCGAGAACATGAATATTCTCAGACCATACAAGACTTTACACAAGTAGCACAATCCTACTCCCAGGCAGTAGCACCAAAAGTCTTGCTTCAGCTGCAGCAATCTCAAATCAAAATGTACCTAGCAGGAAGAGTTCATAAAACAAGAACTGGACTCATACAATACCAGTCAAAAGTTTGGACACACCTACTCATTCCTGGGATTTTCTTTATTTTTGCCATTTTCTACATTGTAGAATAATAGCGAAGGCATCAAAACTATGAAATAACACATATGAAATCATGTAGTAACCAAAAAAAGTGTTACAAAAAATATATTTTATATTTGCAATTCTGACAGCTTTGCACTCTCTTGGCATTCCCTCAACCAGCTTCACGAGGTAGTCACCTGGAATGCATTTCAATTAACAGATGTGCCTTTGTTAGAAGTAAATTTTTATAATTTCTTTCCTTAATGCGTTTGAGCCAATCATTTGTGTTGTGACAAGGTAGGGGTGGTATACAGAAGATAGCCCTATTTGGTAAAATACCAAGTCCATAGTATGGCAAGAAGAGCTCAAATAAGCAAAGAGAAACGACTTTAAGACATGAAGGCCAGTCAATCCGGAAAACGTCAAGAACTTTTAAGAAGTTTCTTCAAGTGCAGTCGCAAAAACCATCAAGCACTATGATGAAACTGGCTCTCATGAGGACCACCACAGGAAAGGAAGACCCAGAGGTACCTCTGCTGCAGAGGATAAGTTCATTAGTTACCTGTCTCTCATGAGAACCGCCACAGGAAAGGAAGACCCAGAGGTACCTCTGCTGCAGAGGGTAGGTTAATTAGAGGTACCTCTGCTGCAGAGGGTAGGTTCATTAGTTTCCAGCCTCAGAAATAGCAGCCCAAATAAATGCTTCAAGAATCAGACACATCAACATCAACTGTTCAGAGGAGACTGTGTGAATCAGGCCTTCATGGTAGAATTGCTGCAAAGAAACCACTACTAAAGGATTCCAATAATAAGAAGAGACTTGCTTGGGCCAAAAAACACGAGCCATGGACATTAGACTGGTGGAAATCTGTCCTTTGGTCTGATGAGTCCAAATGTGAGATTTTTGGCTCCAACTGCCGTGTCGTTGTGAGACGCAGAGTAGATGAACGGATGATCTCCACGTGTGTGGTTCCCACCGTGAAGCATGGAGGAGGTGGTGTGATGGTGCTTTGTTGGTGACACTGTCTGCGATTTTAGAATTCAAGGCACACTTAACCAGCATGGCTACCACAGCATTCTGCTACGAATGCCATCCTATCTGCTTTGAGCTTAGTGGGACTATCATTTGTTTTTCAACAGGACAATGACCCAGCATACCTCCAGGCTCTGTAAAGACTATCTGACCAAGAAGGAGTGATGCAGTGCTGCATCAGATGACCTGGCCTCCACAATCACCCGACCTCTACCCAATTGAGATGGTTTGGGATGAGTACGAACGCAGAGTGAAGGAAAAGCAGCCAACAAGTGCTCAGCATATGTGGGAACTCCTTAAAGACTTTTGGAAAAGCATTCCAGGTGAAGCTGGTTGAGAGAATACCAAGAGTGTGCAAAGCTGTCATCAAGGCAAAGGGTGGCTACTTTGAAGATTCTCAAATATAAAATATATTTTTATTTGTTTAACACTTTCTTGGTTGCTACATGATTCCATATGTGTGTTATTTCATAGTGTTGATGTCTTCACTATTATTCGACAATGTAGAAAATGGTAAAAATAAAGAAAAACCCTTGAATGAGTAGGTGTGTCCAAACCTTTGACTGGTACTGTAGTAGCAGAGCATTGTTTGTGGTACCAGTGGATACTGAGCTATAACACGTCACACATCATCATTAGATTACCAGTTCAGTAAAAAACACTGATGACCAGTCCCTATGGTTACACTGGTTAACAACAGTTTTAAAATCAGTAAATCCCAGATGAACCTAAATTGACATACCAGTTCTACTTGTTAAGGACATTGTAGAACCAATACCCTCATCGGGTGGTGAGGAAGTAGCTGAACAGAACTTTGAACACTGTTTTTGACAACATTGACTAATTACTGCTGGACATTATCAGTACATATGGGTCACCTGGTGCACGTCTGGCCTGAAACCCAGAAAGATGGGAAAACATGGGGCCAATACTGCTCAAGATAGCCACAGTCTTAACACATGGCAGACCCCTGGGAGTCCTGCCCTCACTGTATGCCGGAGGCCCCAAAAAAAGACTGGACCTGATTGGCTCCCTTACAGTAAGATGGGACGCGATTGGCTGTCTGTCTCAGGTGGAGGGTTCCGGTTGCCGTACGACCTCAATCACCTGATCCAGATCGGTGATGAAGTGCTTGAGGTCGTCAAGGCAACGCTCCCTGATCTCTCCCAGGTTCTCTCGGAGTGGAGTCTGCAGCTGCTTCTCCAGATTGGCGTCCTTAGCAACCAGCATCTTCACTACCATGCCAAACGTCTCACAGTCCTGCCGGTACACCTGGAAAACAACACAACATCAGAAACAGGAGCCAATAATACTTCATTTTGGTCATTTAGCAGATGCTCTTATCCACAAGGAATTTCAGTCAGTGCAATCTAATACAACAATCACAATACAACATGATCAACAAGTAGTGAACATCAACTACAGAGCTGGAACAAATGAACAGTACTAGCTCTTCAGAGATTAGGAACATCAGTACTTCCTTGGAAAATGGGTCTGGTTTTAGAAACTATTTCCTGATGAGCCCAGAGCTAGCTCACGTCTACATGCTCGTTCAATAGCCCTGCGAAGGGAGAAGAGAACACTCTGGTGTGAACACACACTTCATTGTGTTAACACGTAGACACAGGTCTCCTGTCAGCACACACGCCTTCTTATTGGCTAGCCTGGCCCCGGAGCCAATAAAAACCCAGTAAAGTAGAGGAGTTGAGGCTCTAGGGCTTGTAACAGGTGTGAGGGGAACAATGAGAGGAGAGGTGTTAAAACCTTGATGAGAACTGCTGACCCCACACCTAGTCTTCAATGGCTCACACAGACCATACAGCAAATACACTGCGGATGTCATACAAGGTCAGCCCTAGTGCACAGTCTAATGATTTGATCAGAGGAGGATTTGTCTAGTTTATCTAAAATGAATTCAATCCAACATCAACATTTGGATTACAAGAGATGAATAAAAGAAGGCCTTAAATCTGTAATCTTTCCCGTCGCGATAAATCACAAATGGAAACATGCACTGACAAGGAAAGATTTAAATAATGGAGGGAAAACACCAAGAGAAGACACTGTTGAACTGTCATTAAGATGAAAAACAGTCCACCCCATTGCCCCAGGGTGACACCTGGAAAAGGTTCTCATCATAAACATGCAGAAGGAGAGAGAAAAGTGGAAAAGTGGCCTGTTTAGAATTGTGACCTTCTACAGACCAACATGGGAGCAGAGAACACATGCAGTCAAGATCATTATGGACATTCCAACATGGTCCACTCACTAGCCCTTGGTTACCACACCCTGACAGCTCTCCATGGCACACTGTGAGCTGTCTCAGACAGCATGGGGCTGTGCCGTCCAGAGTAGTTTAGCTTCCAGCTACAGTCCTTTTCCCAGGGCCTCTGAGTCTGCAGCTATAAGAGGTGAGTCACTGTCAAGGCCTTTAGGAAACAGACCTGTCACTCTATTTTCCCTTTCTCCCCTACTCGCTCTCTTATCTTGCTCTCTTTTTATGTCTCTCTCTCAATTCAATTCAAGGGCTTTATTGACATGGGAAACACATGTCAACGTTGCCAAAGCAAGTGAAATAGATAATAAAGAAAAGTGGAATTAACAAATAAATATACAGTAAACATTACACTCACAAAAGTTCCAAAATAATAGACATAAAATGTCTTATGTGAAAATAGTTATAGTACCGGGAAAATAAATAAACATAAATATGGGTTGTATTTACAATGGTGTTTGTTCTTCACTGGTTGCCCTTTTCTTGTGGAAACAGATGACAAATCTTGCTGCTGTGATGGCACACTGAGGTATTTCACCCAGTAGATATGGGAGTTTATCAAAAACATTTATTTCTATTGAATTCTTTGTGGATCTGTGTAATCATCTCTCTCTCCTACTGGCTCCTGTCCTGTGTGAACAGTGAGGTGAACTATCACTAATCTTCTCTCTCCTACTGGCTCCTGTCCTGTGTGAACAGTGAGGTGAACTACCACTAATCTTCTCTCTCCTACTGGCTCCTGTCCTGTGTGGACAGTGAGGTGAACTATCACTAATCTTCTCTCTCCTACTGGCTCCTGTCCTGTGTGAACAGTGAGGTGAACTATCACTAATCTTCTCTCTCCTACTGGCTCCTGTCCTGTGTGAACAGTGAGGTGAACTATCACTAATCTTCTCTCTCCTACTGGCTCCTGTCCTGTGTGAACAGTGAGGTGAACTACCACTAATCTTCTCTCTCCTACTGGCTCCTGTCCTGTGTGGACAGTGAGGTGAACTATCACTAATCTTCTCTCTCCTACTGGCTCCTGTCCTGTGTGAACAGTGAGGTGAACTATCACTAATCTTCTCTCTCCTACTGGCTCCTGTCCTGTGTGAACAGTGAGGTGAACTACCACTAATCTTCTCTCTCCTACTGGCTCCTGTCCTGTGTGAACAGTGAGGTGAACTACCACTAATCTTCTCTCTCCTACTGGCTCCTGTCCTGTGTGAACAGTGAGGTGAACTACCACTAATCTTCTCTCTCCTACTGGCTCCTGTCCTGTGTGAACAGTGAGGTGAACTACCACTAATCTTCTCTCTCCTACTGGCTCCTGTCCTGTGTGAACAGTGAGGTGAACTACCACTAATCTTCTCTCTCCTACTGGCTCCTGTCCTGTGTGAACAGTGAGGTGAACTACCACTAATCTTCTCTCTCCTACTGGCTCCTGTCCTGTGTGAACAGTGAGGTGAACTACCACTAATCTTCTCTCTCCTACTGGCTCCTGTCCTGTGTGAACAGTGAGGTGAACTATCACTAATCTTCTCTCTCCTACTGGCTCCTGTCCTGTGTGAACAGTGAGGTGAACTATCACTAATCTTCTCTCTCCTACTGGCTCCTGTCCTGTGTGAACAGTGAGGTGAACTACCACTAATCTTCTCTCTCCTACTGGCTCCTGTCCTGTGTGAACAGTGAGGTGAACTATCACTAATCTTCTCTCTCCTACTGGCTCCTGTCCTGTGTGAACAGTGAGGTGAACTATCACTAATCTTCTCTCTCCTACTGGCTCCTGTCCTGTGTGAACAGTGAGGTGAACTATCACTAATCTTCTCTCTCCTACTGGCTCCTGTCCTGTGTGAACAGTGAGGTGAACTACCACTAATCTTCTCTCTCCTACTGGCTCCTGTCCTGTGTGAACAGTGAGGTGAACTACCACTAATCTTCTCTCTCCTACTGGCTCCTGTCCTGTGTGAACAGTGAGGTGAACTACCACTAATCTTCTCTCTCCTACTGGCTCCTGTCCTGTGTGAACAGTGAGGTGAACTACCACTAATCTTCTCTCTCCTACTGGCTCCTGTCCTGTGTGAACAGTGAGGTGAACTACCACTAATCTTCTCTCTCCTACTGGCTCCTGTCCTGTGTGAACAGTGAGGTGAACTACCACTAATCTTCTCTCTCCTACTGGCTCCTGTCCTGTGTGAACAGTGAGGTGAACTATCACTAATCTTCTCTCTCCTACTGGCTCCTGTCCTGTGTGAACAGTGAGGTGAACTACCACTAATTTTCTCTCTCCTACTGGCTCCTGTCCTGTGTGAACAGTGAGGTGAACTATCACTAATCTTCTCTCTCCTACTGGCTCTTGTCCTGTGTGAACAGTGAGGTGAACTATCACTAATCTTCTCTCTCCTACTGGCTCCTGTCCTGTGTGAACAGTGAGGTGAACTATCACTAATTTTCTCTCTCCTACTGGCTCCTGTCCTGTGTGAACAGTGAGGTGAACTATCACTAATCTTCTCTCTCCTACTGGCTCCTGTCCTGTGTGAACAGTGAGGTGAACTACCACTAATCTTCTCTCTCCTACTGGCTCCTGTCCTGTGTGAACAGTGAGGTGAACTATCACTAATCTTCTCTCTCCTACTGGCTCCTGTCCTGTGTGAACAGTGAGGTGAACTATCACTAATCTTCTCTCTCCTACTGGCTCCTGTCCTGTGTGAACAGTGAGGTGAACTACCACTAATCTTCTCTCTCCTACTGGCTCCTGTCCTGTGTGAACAGTGAGGTGAACTACCATTAATCTTCTCTTTGTGGGTTCAAATGCCTTCGCTTTCATTCTTCTAGATGTAGATCTTTTACTGTTCTAGTGATGTAAGTATTGTTTGGATAACCTTATTTACTGTTTATTGTGGTTTGATTGGTATTTTATTTGTTTCACTCGATGTGATGTGCACTGCACACCGGAAGAAGAATTATCACAGCAAAGTAGATGTTTGTTAATGGGACAATCTCATAAGGGACGGGTTACCAACTGGCGATTTGACACGAAAATAAAATGTCATTCATTCATTCACTAACGCTCATTAGACCAAGCAGAAAGTCATCAGGACACAAGGTTGAGTTTAGGTCAAATATAGATTTAGTCCAATTTAAACTAGATTATTAATTATCTGGATTCTAGGGCTCGATAAGGCCAGGCCGATACAGGAAGCTAACAGGCCTGGGGGAGTGAGTGGGTGCGTGCTGGAGTTGAAGACGAACCACAGCTGAGTTTGGCTGGGCAGGAATGTGAAGGTTGGGGTGGGGGGGTCAGATGAGGACATCTAAGCCAGGTTACAGTCAGGATGCATCCCAAATGGCACCCTATCCAGTGCACAACTTTAGACCAAGACCCATAGGGCCAAGTAGGGAACAGGGTGCCATTTGGGACACATCCTCAGTCCTCCACCCAACCCAACCCCATTAACAGTTGCTACTGTACTGCTAGGCATTTTTCACTTCCTGGCTATTTTTAGCCAATCACAATGTTGCTGGTTGTGGACTAGAGCCAGGCTCTGTAAGGAAGGCAGAGGCCATGATAATGACATCGCATGAAACCTCTAATGGCTATGACATTTTTAATTTTATTTTACCTTTATTTAACTAGGATAGTCAGTTAAGAACAAATTCTTATTTTCAATGACGGCCTAGGAACAGTGGGTTGCCTGTTCAGGGGCAGAATGACAGATTTGTACTTTGTCAGCTCGGGGATTTGAACTTCCGGTTACTAGTCCAACACTAACCACTAGGCTATCCTGCCGCCCGATATCATATGTATGTTAGTCAAGAGCCCTACCCATTCACACACGTACATCCATGACTGTGATAATCAGCACTGCATTGTGTTAAGGCTGTATTGTTAGTTCTATAGTGAGATGGTCAGGCAACATAGTGACTGTATTTCCAACCTCAACTCCCTAGTTACCATGACCGGTTCAGATTCATAGGTAGGCTACACTGAAAGTGTACGGAATTAAGTTGTTAATAACAGGAGGAGCCAATCAGTCCAAAGCAGGAAGTGCCATGTTCCAACTCCTAACAACGCATTTCATAGAGCACGCTGTACTTTCACATACTTCCTGTGGGACCCTTGAACCCATTACCCAAACAGGGAGGAAGTTGCTCTTGACCACTGGAGGTGTGGGTGGCTGTGGGTTTGGGTCCTGTTGTTGAGCCTATTGCTTTGAGCATGGAGTCGTCAACTGGTAGGAGTGCAGGGTCTGATCTCTGGGCTGTGGATCAGAGAGATACTGCATACCGGAAGGACAGGGAGGGGATCCAGCCGGGACACGGAGACAGGGGCCACAGCCCGCTCTGATTAGAGCCTGGGGGCTGAGGAGGAGGAGGAGGCGCCACACAGTGTGGCTCTGGAGCTTAAAGGGTTGCTAATGAATCAAAACATGCTCCCAGCTTTCCAGGTTATGAGGGGTATGGTCGACCTCAAACCAGTGTCCCAAATGGCTCCCTGGTAGTGCACTTTAAAGGGAATAGGGCCCTAGTCTGGTGCCACATTCCAGACGATGATGAATAGGCCCTATAGAAGCTGGATGCCAGCCATGCCTTTCTGCCTTTTAACCAGTCCATGGAAGTGAGCTAAGCTGGTAGCTCTGCCAAAGTCAACGCCATTCATATGCCTCATCTTCCTCCTCCTCTACAGTGAGAAGGCCATGGAGGTGGAATTTAGTCCAATTTCACTTTGCTACACAAACACAGTAGGCTATATGGGACGACAGGTGATATGTGAAAAGGGTAGAGGGAGCCAGTGTAAGTGTACAATGGAAGAGATGGCTAGACCAGATTGTGGAGGGAAAATAAACATCTCGCTCTCTCTGTGTGTGTGTGTGTGTGTGTGTGTGTGGTTGGCATCTGCTTGACACTTGTTGAGCGGCTAACCATTACTGCAGTGGAGAGTCCCACTTCACAGACCTTTCTAATGTGAAATAAGGAGGTTGTTTCTTGAAAGGCTTCCATGCTGGGTCACTTAACTATGCATGATCTGAGGACCTAAACACACACTTCAATCACTTGATGTGGAAAGAGCAGCAAGGTGAAACCTCAGAGGAAATCAACAGATGTTGTTGAGGGAGGCCCAGTGCGCTCAGGGATAGTTTCTCTGAAGCAATGCTTCTTTATGCAGATAGAAATAGGTTTGAACACTTGGCTTTGAAGTACTGGTTTGGGATGTGTCTTTGGTGTTATCTGACAGCTTAGGCCAGCACATCACATACCTCCTACGCTTCAAACACACAAAAATGAGCTTTCTATTGAAATCTCACTGTCTATCTCACTGTCAGTTTGCAATGAGGACAAGACATACTACGCTTCAATAAGCAACGCCACACAAAGATATTGCTTTCAACATAAACGGAAAATTGTATTATTAATTTAATGCTAGATGTGTTCTGACTAGACCTAGAGGAGAGCTGACCAGATGTGTTCTGACTAGACCTAGAGGAGAGCTGACCAGATGTGTTCCCTGACTAGACCTAGAGGAGAGCTGACCAGATGTGTTCCCCTACTAGACCTAGAGGAGAGCTGACCAGATGTGTTCTGACTAGACCTAGAGGAGAGCTGACCAGATGTGTTCTGACTAGACCTAGAGGAGAGCTGACCAGATGTGTTCCCCGACTAGACCTAGAGGAGAGCTGACCAGATGTGTTCCCCGACTAGACCTAGAGGAGAGCTGACCAGATGTGTTCCCTGACTAGACCTAGAGGAGAGCTGACCAGATGTGTTCCCTGACTAGACCTAGAGGAGAGCTGACCAGATGTGTTCCCTGACTAGACCTAGAGGAGAGCTGACCAGATGTGTTCTGACTAGACCTAGAGGAGAGCTGACCAGATGTGTTCCCCGACTAGACCTAGAGGAGAGCTGACCAGATGTGTTCCCTGACTAGACCTAGAGGAGAGCTGACCAGATGTGTTCTGACTAGACCTAGAGGAGAGCTGACCAGATGTGTTCTGACTAGACCTAGAGGAGAGCTGACCAGATGTGTTCCCTGACTAGACCTAGAGGAGAGCTGACCAGATGTGTTCTGACTAGACCTAGAGGAGAGCTGACCAGATGTGTTCCCCGACTAGACCTAGAGGAGAGCTGACCAGATGTGTTCCCTGACTAGACCTAGAGGAGAGCTGACCAGATGTGTTCCCTGACTAGACCTAGAGGAGAGCTGACCAGATGTGTTCTGACTAGACCTAGAGGAGAGCTGACCAGATGTGTTCTGACTAGACCTAGAGGAGAGCTGACCAGATGTGTTCCCTGACTAGAGCTAGAGGAGAGCTGACCAGATGTGTTCTGACTAGACCTAGAGGAGAGCTGACCAGATGTGTTCCCTGACTAGACCTAGAGGAGAGCTGACCAGATGTGTTCCCCGACTAGACCTAGAGGAGAGCTGACCAGATGTGTTCCCCGACTAGACCTAGAGGAGAGCTGACCAGATGTGTTCTGACTAGACCTAGAGGAGAGCTGACCAGATGTGTTCTGACTAGACCTAGAGGAGAGCTGACCAGATGTGTTCCCCGACTAGACCTAGAGGAGAGCTGACCAGATGTGTTCCCCGACTAGACCTAGAGGAGAGCTGACCAGATGTGTTCCCTGACTAGACCTAGAGGAGAGCTGACCAGATGTGTTCCCTGACTAGACCTAGAGGAGAGCTGACCAGATGTGTTCCCTGACTAGACCTAGAGGAGAGCTGACCAGATGTGTTCTGACTAGACCTAGAGGAGAGCTGACCAGATGTGTTCCCCGACTAGACCTAGAGGAGAGCTGACCAGATGTGTTCCCTGACTAGACCTAGAGGAGAGCTGACCAGATGTGTTCTGACTAGACCTAGAGGAGAGCTGACCAGATGTGTTCTGACTAGACCTAGAGGAGAGCTGACCAGATGTGTTCCCTGACTAGACCTAGAGGAGAGCTGACCAGATGTGTTCTGACTAGACCTAGAGGAGAGCTGACCAGATGTGTTCCCCGACTAGACCTAGAGGAGAGCTGACCAGATGTGTTCCCTGACTAGACCTAGAGGAGAGCTGACCAGATGTGTTCCCTGACTAGACCTAGAGGAGAGCTGACCAGATGTGTTCTGACTAGACCTAGAGGAGAGCTGACCAGATGTGTTCTGACTAGACCTAGAGGAGAGCTGACCAGATGTGTTCCCTGACTAGAGCTAGAGGAGAGCTGACCAGATGTGTTCTGACTAGACCTAGAGGAGAGCTGACCAGATGTGTTCTGACTAGACCTAGAGGAGAGCTGACCAGATGTGTTCCCTGACTAGACCTAGAGGAGAGCTGACCAGATGTGTTCCCTGACTAGACCTAGAGGAGAGCTGACCAGATGTGTTCTGACTAGACCTAGAGGAGAGCTGACCAGATGTGTTCTGACTAGACCTAGAGGAGAGCTGACCAGATGTGTTCTGACTAGACCTAGAGGAGAGCTGACCAGATGTGTTCCCTGACTAGACCTAAAGGAGAGCTGACCAGATGTGTTCCCCGACTAGACCTAGAGGAGAGCTGACCAGATGTGTTCCCTGACTAGACCTAGAGGAGAGCTGACCAGATGTGTTCCCTGACTAGACCTAGAGGAGAGCTGACCAGATGTGTTCCCTGACTAGACCTAGAGGAGAGCTGACCAGATGTGTTCCCCGACTAGACCTAGAGGAGAGCTGACCAGATGTGTTCCCTGACTAGACCTAGAGGAGAGCTGACCAGATGTGTTCCCCGACTAGACCTAGAGGAGAGCTGACCAGATGTGTTCCCTGACTAGACCTAGAGGAGAGCTGACCAGATGTGTTCTGACTAGACCTAGAGGAGAGCTGACCAGATGTGTTCCCCGACTAGACCTAGAGGAGAGCTGACCAGATGTGTTCCCTGACTAGACCTAGAGGAGAGCTGACCAGATGTGTTCCCCGACTAGACCTAGAGGAGAGCTGACCAGATGTGTTCCCCGACTAGACCTAGAGGAGAGCTGACCAGATGTGTTCCCCGACTAGACCTAGAGGAGAGCTGACCAGATGTGTTCCCCGACTAGACCTAGAGGAGAGCTGACCAGATGTGTTCTCTGACTAGACCTAGAGGAGAGCTGACCAGATGTGTTCCCCGACTAGACCTAGAGGAGAGCTGACCAGATGTGTTCCCCGACTAGACCTAGAGGAGAGCTGACCAGATGTGTTCCCCGACTAGACCTAGAGGAGAGCTGACCAGATGTGTTCCCCGACTAGACCTAGAGGAGAGCTGACCAGATGTGTTCCCCGACTAGACCTAGAGGAGAGCTGACCAGATGTGTTCTCTGACTAGACCTAGAGGAGAGCTGACCAGATGTGTTCCCCGACTAGACCTAGAGGAGAGCTGACCAGATGTGTTCTGACTAGACCTAGAGGAGAGCTGACCAGATGTGTTCCCTGACTAGACCTAGAGGAGAGCTGACCAGATGTGTTCCCTGACTAGACCTAGAGGAGAGCTGACCAGATGTGTTCCCTGACTAGACCTAGAGGAGAGCTGACCAGATGTGTTCCCTGACTAGACCTAGAGGAGAGCTGACCAGATGTGTTCCCTGACTAGACCTAGAGGAGAGCTGACCAGATGTGTTCTGACTAGACCTAGAGGAGAGCTGACCAGATGTGTTCCCTGACTAGACCTAGAGGAGAGCTGACCAGATGTGTTCTGACTAGACCTAGAGGAGAGCTGACCAGATGTGTTCTGACTAGACCTAGAGGAGAGCTGACCAGATGTGTTCCCTGACTAGACCTAGAGGAGAGCTGACCAGATGTGTTCTGACTAGACCTAGAGGAGAGCTGACCAGATGTGTTCTGACTAGACCTAGAGGAGAGCTGACCAGATGTGTTCCCTGACTAGACCTAGAGGAGAGCTGACCAGATGTGTTCCCTGACTAGACCTAGAGGAGAGCTGACCAGATGTGTTCCCCGACTAGACCTAGAGGAGAGCTGACCAGATGTGTTCCCCGACTAGACCTAAAGGAGAGCTGACCAGATGTGTTCCCCGACTAGACCTAGAGGAGAGCTGACCAGATGTGTTCCCCGACTAGACCTAGAGGAGAGCTGACCAGATGTGTTCCCTGACTAGACCTAGAGGAGAGCTGACCAGATGTGTTCACCGACTAGACCTAGAGGAGAGCTGACCAGATGTGTTCTGACTAGACCTAGAGGAGAGCTGACCAGATGTGTTCCCCGACTAGACCTAGAGGAGAGCTGACCAGATGTGTTCCCCGACTAGACCTAGAGGAGAGCTGACCAGATGTGTTCACCGACTAGACCTAGAGGAGAGCTGACCAGATGTGTTCTGACTAGACCTAGAGGAGAGCTGACCAGATGTGTTCCCCGACTAGACCTAGAGGAGAGCTGACCAGATGTGTTCTGACTAGACCTAGAGGAGAGCTGACCAGATGTGTTCCCCCTACTAGACCTAGAGGAGAGCTGACCAGATGTGTTCCCCGACTAGACCTAGAGGAGAGCTGACCAGATGTGTTCACCGACTAGACCTAGAGGAGAGCTGACCAGATGTGTTCTCTGACTAGACCTAGAGGAGAGCTGACCAGATGTGTTCCCTGACTAGACCTAGAGGAGAGCTGACCAGATGTGTTCTGACTAGACCTAGAGGAGAGCTGACCAGATGTGTTCTGACTAGACCTAGAGGAGAGCTGACCAGATGTGTTCCCTGACTAGACCTAGAGGAGAGCTGACCAGATGTGTTCACCGACTAGACCTAGAGGAGAGCTGACCAGATGTGTTCCCTGACTAGACCTAGAGGAGAGCTGACCAGATGTGTTCTGACTAGACCTAGAGGAGAGCTGACCAGATGTGTTCTGACTAGACCTAGAGGAGAGCTGACCAGATGTGTTCCCTGACTAGACCTAGAGGAGAGCTGACCAGATGTGTTCTGACTAGACCTAGTGGAGAGCTGACCAGATGTGTTCTGACTAGACCTAGAGGAGAGCTGACCAGATGTGTTCTGACTAGACCTAGAGGAGAGCTGACCAGATGTGTTCCCTGACTAGACCTAGAGGAGAGCTGGCCAGATGTGTTCTGACTAGACCTAGAGGAGAGCTGACCAGATGTGTTCTGACTAGACCTAGAGGAGAGCTGACCAGATGTGTTCCCTGACTAGACCTAGAGGAGAGCTGACCAGATGTGTTCACCGACTAGACCTAGAGGAGAGCTGACCAGATGTGTTCCCTGACTAGACCTAGAGGAGAGCTGACCAGATGTGTTCACCGACTAGACCTAGAGGAGAGCTGACCAGATGTGTTCTCTGACTAGACCTAGAGGAGAGCTGACCAGATGTGTTCTGACTAGACCTAGAGGAGAGCTGACCAGATGTGTTCACCGACTAGACCTAGAGGAGAGCTGACCAGATGTGTTCCCTGACTAGACCTAGAGGAGAGCTGACCAGATGTGTTCACCGACTAGACCTAGAGGAGAGCTGACCAGATGTGTTCCCCGACTAGACCTAGAGGAGAGCTGACCAGATGTGTTCTGACTAGACCTAGAGGAGAGCTGACCAGATGTGTCCCCCTACTAGACCTAGAGGAGAGCTGACCAGATGTGTCCCCTTACTAGACCTAGAGGAGAGCTGACCAGATGTGTTCCCCGACTAGACCTAAAGGAGAGCTGACCAGATGTGTTCCCCGACTAGACCTAGAGGAGAGCTGACCAGATGTGTTCCCCGACTAGACCTAGAGGAGAGCTGACCAGATGTGTTCCCCGACTAGACCTAGAGGAGAGCTGACCAGATGTGTTCCCCGACTAGACCTAGAGGAGAGCTATGTTTAACGACAGGATCCTTACTATGGCCCCTCAAACATGCTTTTTTTCCTCTGAGGGAAGAGGACATCAAATGGCTGTTGTAAGGGTCATGCTCTGAGTTGCAGCTCTACAGAAGGGCTCTGTGTGTGTTAGGTCTCTACCCCAGGAGGACACTCAGATTTAATGAACTCAGTAGAATAGCACAGATGCCCTTAATTAGCTCACTGGGAGCATAGGACAACACATACACACACATGGGGCGGCAGGTAGCCTAGTGGGGAGAGTATTGGGCCACTAACCGAAAGATTGCTAGATTGAATCCCAAAGTTGACAAGGTGAACAACGGCCAGTAACTGTTACTAGACCGTCATTGTAAATAATAATTTGTTCTTAACTGACTTGTCTGGTTAAATAAATAAATAAATAAATAAAATAAAAACATACGCCTCAGGTGCTTTCTATCCCTTCTAGACTGGGTGGTGGAGGTATGTTAACCTGGGTAGAACTAGGCTGGGTGGTGGAGGGATGTTAACCTGGGTAGCACTAGACTGGGTGGTGGTGGTATGTTAACCTGGGTAGCACTAGACTGGGTGGTGGAGGGATGTTAACCTGGGTAGAACTAGGCTGGGTGGTGGAGGGATGTTAACCTGGGTAGCACTAGGCTGGGTGGTGGAGGGATGTTAACCTGGGTAGCACTAGACTGGGTGGTGGAGGGATGTTAACCTGGGTAGCACTAGGCTGGGTGGTGGAGGGATGTTAACCTGGGTAGCACTAGGCTGGGTGGTGGAGGGATGTTAACCTGGGTAGCACTAGGCTGGGTGGTGGAGGGATGTTAACCTGGGTAGCACTAGGCTGGGTGGTGGAGGGATGTTAACCTGGGTAGCACTAGGCTGGGTGGTGGAGGGATGTTAACCTGGGTAGAACTAGGCTGGGTGGTGGTGGTATGTTAACCTGGGTAGAACTAGGCTGGGTGGTGGTGGTATGTTAACCTGGGTAGAACTAGGCTGGGTGGTGGAGGGATGTTAACCTGGGTATCACTAGGCTGGGTGGTGGAGGGATGTTAACCTGGGTAGCACTAGGCTGGGTGGTGGAGGGATGTTAACCTGGGTAGCACTAGGCTGGGTGGTGGTGGTATGTTAACCTGGGTAGAACTAGGCTGGGTGGTGGTGGTATGTTAACCTGGGTAGAACTAGGCTGGGTGGTGGTGGTATGTTAACCTGGGTAGAACTAGGCTGGGTGGTGGAGGGATGTTAACCTGGGTAGCACTAGGCTGGGTGGTGGTGGTATGTTAACCTGGGTAGAACTAGGCTGGGTGGTGGTGGTATGTTAAACTGGGTAGCACTAGGCTGGGTGGTGGAGGGATGTTAACCTGGGTAGCACTAGGCTGGGTGGTGGTGGTATGTTAACCTGGGTAGCACTAGGCTGGGTGGGGGTGGTATGTTAACCTGGGTAGAACTAGGCTGGGTGGGGGTGGTATATTAACCTGGGTAGAACTAGGCTGGGTGGGGGTGGTATATAAACCTGGGTAGTACTAGACTGGGTGGTGGTGGTATATTAACCTGGGTAGAACTAGGCTGGGTGGGGGTGGTATATTAACCTGGGTTGAACTAGGCCGGGTGGGGGTGGTATATTAACCTGGGTAGAACTAGGCCAGGTGGGGGTGGTATATAAACCTGGTATGTATGGGCATCTGGCTGTTTGCAGTAATACACTGATAAGAAACCATGACTCGGCCCAGGAGTTTCTCCTGCTTCAGATGACAGGATAAGGAAAAACTCCAGGCCCGAATTCCACTTTTCCAGACCACATGGCCTGACTGTTTAATGTGACGTCTCTGTATCATTATACATATGATAAAACACCTGAAGTGTGTATGTGGGCTCACCACGCCAGAGACATGGCTGTGTTGGGCTGAAGTGTGTATGTGGGCTCACCACGCCACAGACATGGCTGTGTTGGGTACCTGCTCTATTTCCCGGGCCTTGGCTCCGATGGCCTGCGCTCGGCGCTCCTGGAAGTCATCCTGGGTCTTGGGGGTCTCATCGATGGGGGGCAGGCCCTCCTCACGGTCCCACTCTAGGACATGAGCCTCCTCCTGGGGAGAGAGACAGAGAGAGATGGTGTCCTGGGTCGCTCCGCTGGCTGGAAGAAGGATTTCTGAAAACCGATTCATCCCAAGCTTTTATATTCATTTATTTCATTATTATTCAAGTGTCTATTTTAAGTGATCAATTTAAGACAAAAAAATGTAACTTTTGTAAGCATAAAGTCCTTCTACATTGTCCACTCCGCTATCAATGCCAGTGAATCGATATGGGTGATCCCCTCAAACAGTGTGGTCATGTCCAGAGAGTCCAAACACACACAGTGCTCTGGTCAGCATCGAAGTGGAGCGTTCCCTACTTTTAGGGCTCAGCTAGACTCTGCATATGTGCATCATGGGAAAAGTTCAAATAAACCCCAAAACAAAATGAGATGTTAACATTGCATTAAGTACGGTGATCAAATCACACAGCAGAGCTCCAATTAACCCTCTTTAGTAGAGAGAAATCAGCCAGCCAACAGCATTATCCCTCCCCCCACTGGGTATAACAGTCTGGCCCCCCAGCGCTGGCCCCCCATGTGTCAGAGACTAAGACAGGGAGAAACCAGGAGAAAACGAGGCCAACTTAGATCATTGCTTCTATACTGCTGGATCTCTCTCTCTACCCCTCTCCGTCTCCCTCTCTCTCTACCCCTCTCCCTACCCCTCTCTCTACCCCTCTCTCTACCCCTCTCCCTACCCCTCTCCCTACCCCTCTCTCTACCCCTCTCCGCCTCTCTCTCTACCCCTCTCCACCTCTCTACCCCTCTCCGTCTCTCACTCTCTCTACCCCTCTCCGCCTCTCTCTCTCTACCCCTCTCCGCCTCTCTACCCCTCTCCGTCTCTCACTCTCTCTACCCCTCTCCATCTCCCTCTCTCTCTACCCCTCTCCGTCTCCCTCTCTCTCTACCCCTCTCCCTACCCCTCTCCCTACCCCTCTCCGCCTCTCTCTCTACCCCTCTCCGCCTCTCTACCCCTCTCCGTCTCTCACTCTCTCTACCCCTCTCCGTCTCTCACTCTCTACCCCTCTCCGTCTCTCACTCTCTCTCTACCCCTCTCCGCCTCTCTACCCCTCTCCGTCTCTCACTCTCTCTACCCCTCTCCGTCTCTCACTCTCTACCCCTCTCCGTCTCTCACTCTCTCTCTACCCCTCTGCCTCTCTCTACCCCTCTCCCTCTCTCTGTCACTCTCCCTCTCTCTGTCTCTCTCCCTCTCTCTGTCTCTCTCCCTCTCTCTGTCTCTCTCCCTCTCTCTCTCCCTCTCCCTCTCTCTCTCCCTCTCCCTGTCTCTCTCCCTCTCTCTGTCTCTCTCCCTCTCTCTGTCTCTCTCCCTCTCTCTGTCTCTCTCCCTCTCTCTGTCTCTCTCCCTCTCTCTGTCTCTCTCTGTCTCTCCCCCTCTGTCTCTCTCCCCCTCTGTCTCTCTCCCCCTCTGTCTCTCTCCCCCTCTGTCTCTCTCCCCCTCTGTCTCTCTCCCCCTCTGTCTCTCTCCCCCTCTGTCTCTCTCCCCCTCTGTCTCTCTCCCCCTCTCAGTCTCTCTCCCCCTCTCAGTCTCTCTCCCCCTCTCAGTCTCTCTCCCCCTCTCAGTCTCTCTCCCCCTCTCAGTCTCTCTCCCCCTCTCAGTCTCTCTCCCCCTCTCAGTCTCTCTCCCCCTCTCAGTCTCTCTCCCCCTCTCAGTCTCTCTCCCCCTCTCAGTCTCTCTCCCCCTCTCAGTCTCTCTCCCCCTCTCAGTCTCTCTCCCCCTCTCAGTCTCTCTCCCCCTCTCTCAATCACTCTACCCCTCTCTCTCTCTACCCCTCTCCGTCTCTCGCTCTCTCTACCCCTCTCCCTCTGCATCGCTCAGTCCTCATATCGTATTGTCCTTTAAGGGGCTAGCTAGGGGACTGGGGATGCAGAGAGCTGGCTATGCTTGATTAAACATTCTGGAGAGAGGAAGCAAGTTAGAGATTCAAGTCGCATTAGTGACCCTAAGTCATTCAAAAACAAGACAAATATATGAAAACGGGCATCACAGAGGCAAGCGTGTAGGGGGAGGGGGGGGCATCACAGAGCCAAGCGTGTAGGGGGAGGGGGACAAGCGTGTAGGGGGAGGGGGGGGGCATCACAGGCCAAGCGTGTAGGGGGAGGGGGCATCACAGAAGCAAGCGTGTAGGGGGAGGGGGGGGGGGCATCACAGAGCCAAGCGTGTAGGGGGAGGGGGGGGGCATCACAGAGCCAAGCGTGTAGGGGGAGGGCATCACAGAGCCAAGCGTGTAGGGGGAGGGCATCACAGAGCCAAGCGTGTAGGGGGAGGGCATCACAGAGCCAAGCGTGTAGGGGGAGGGGGGGGGGGCATCACAGAGCCAAGTGTGTAGGGGGAGGGGGGGGGCATCACAGAGCCAAGTGTGTAGGGGGAGGGGGGGGCATCACAGAGCCAAGCGTGTAGGGGGAGGGGGGGGGGGGGCATCACAGAGCCAAGCGTGTAGGGGGAGGGGGGCAATCACAGAGCCAAACGTGTAGGGGGAGGGGGGCAATCACAGAGCCAAACGTGTAGGGGAGGGGGACGGGGTAACCAGGAAGAGAGAGAAAAATATCTGATGTGATTGGCCAAAACACCAATTAGTGGGAAAAATATCAGAATTGGTCTGCCTGTGTAAGCACAGTCAGGCTCTCTTTCTCTCCCAGTCCCACTTCAATGTCTAGCCTTTTAAGAACACATCATGAACACACCCTAAACATCCCAGATCTGTGTAAGCCTGAGCAGTTACCCAGGGAGACATGGTGCCTGTGTGCGTCTGTGTTCTCCTAAGGATAACTCCCAAAAGCAAGAGTGTTTGTTGAACCTACACGCTCTCCCATTAAAATGAGTTTACTCATGGCAGAGCTCTTTGATCTTGGCTAAGGTTCTGGGTTCTAAACCAGGGAGAGAGTGGGAGGGGAACACACCGCCCGCCTGCCTGTAGTGACCAGATCAAACAGAGGGTTGGCGGGGTGGAGGAGGTCGCGGCGGGGCTCTCACTAAAAAAAAATACTTTCATCACAGAGGGTTTATTGGTGCACGCACACACACACACACACACACACACACGATCTCCAAGGGAGGTACCGGTGCGCCTTCCGATCTCTCGGAGGATAAAGTTTCAGAAAGTGTCTGGCTAGGTTCAAACGGTTGTCTAAATGTCAGCCCAAATCAAAAGGATGATTCTACCCAGAGTATACAGAAAATATTTACCAACACAACTGGCATCAGATGATTCACAGCACTTTAACACTTCTAAGATGTTCCAGAATACTTTGTAAAGAGGTTTGTTTGTTAGAGATGATATGATGAAACAGAGATAATGTAGCGTCACTAGCGTGCCAGGCAGCTGTGCGTATTCAGTACAGTGGAGCATCAGGCAGCTGTGCGTATTCAGTACTGTGGAGCATCAGGCAGCTGTGCGTATTCAGTACGGTGGAGCATCAGGCAGCTGTGCGTATTCAGTACGGTGGAGCATCAGGCAGCTGTGTGTATTCAGTACAGTGGAGCACCAGGCAGCTCTGTGTATTCAGTACTGTGGAGCATCAGGCAGCTCTGTGTATTCAGTACAGTGGAGCATCAGGCAGCTCTGTGTATTCAGTACTGTGGAGCATCAGGCAGCTCTGTGTATTCAGTACGGTGGAGCATCAGGCAGCTGTGTGTATTCAGTACAGTGGAGCATCAGGCAGCTGTGTGTATTCAGTACGGTGGAGCATCAGGCAGCTCTGTGTATTCAGTAAGGTGGAGCACCAGGCAGCAAGCCAGTCAGCCAGCCAGCCAGCCAGTCTCTCTCTCCTCACAGTTTTTAAATAGCAATAAGGCACCTCCGCGTTGCGTCGTGCGTATGAACAGCCCTTAGCCGCGGTATATTGGCCATATACCACACCCCCTTGGGCCTTATTGCTTAAATAAATCACACACTGACATGAATTAAAGCATGAACAGCTAACTATAGTGGTGACTCTTCCTTTTTGTCCAGCCCCCTCCCCCCTGTTTTTAATGTGTGAAACACTTCGTCAGCAGGACTCACCTTAGTGGACGCTATGCTCTGAGGTGACCCGTCCTGAGAATGACCAGGGGGCCTGTCTTTGTCTGGAGAGGGAGAGAGAAAGAACACAGAGTCTGAGGGATGGAGGAGGAGGGATTCATTCAGAACAACACCTCGAGCCAGTACAATGAAAAAGACCACTCAGTGTATAGTGTGATCTTATTGGGGGTAACAAAGGTGTCTGACATGTTCTGACACCGCCAGGTAGGTTCCTGTGGAGGGGGGGGGGGGGGGGGGGGGATACACCACGCCGCCAGGTAGGTTCCTGTGGAGGGGGGGGGGGGGGGGGTTGGCGGTCGACACAGCGCCAGACAGTCTCCACCCGACACAGCGCCAGACAGTCTCCACCCGACACAGCGCCAGACAGTCTCCACCCGACACAGCGCCAGACAGTCTCCACCCGACACAGCGCCAGACAGTCTCCACCCGACACAGCGCCAGACAGTCTCCACCCGACACAGCGCCAGACAGTCTCCACCCGACACAGCGCCAGACAGTCTCCACCCGACACAGCGCCAGACAGTCTCCACCCGACACAGCGCCAGACAGTCTCCACCCGACACAGCGCCAGACAGTCTCCACCCGACACAGCGCCAGACAGTCTCCACCCGACACAGCGCCAGACAGTCTCCACCCGACACAGCGCCAGACAGTCTCCACCCGACACACCGCCAGACAGTCTCCATCCGACACACCGCCAGACAGTCTCCATCCACCATTGCATTGGATCTTTGTCCAGCTCCTGTTATTATTTGGGATGTGTTTAAACCTCTGTAGTCCTCTCCAGCCAGGCTTGTCCCCTCCTATCCCCTCTGCACTGATCAGATCCTGTGGATGGTTGCATAATAAGCCTGCATTAGGAGACACCCTGCAGGCTAGTCAGACTGAATTGCATGCTCTCATTCGTCAGTTGGCACTCTCCTCTTTCCGTCTCTCGCTCTCTCTGACCTGTGTTGCCAGAGGCTTGATGCCCAAGCAGCATCGATGCCCAGTGGGCACCACCGCGGGTGCCATGGTCAATTACCCATTAGGTCCATGTCTGTGTTCTTCAAACACCATGCTCAGACACTCCCAGGAGAAATTCAAATGAGGTGCTGGTTCCATATTTAATTAAGAGGGCCCCTTCTCCCTGCACCACATACCATTATTCAGATAGACTGCTGAACTCAACTCTGATGGACGATACGTTCTGAATGACATCTCTAGTGGAGAGATGTGTGACTGTGTCAAATCCCTTGGCCGACTTTGTGGGTTGAACAGAATTCATTTCCATGTTATCAAAAACACTCCATAACTGAATGTGAAAGTGGGATTGAGAAAGACCAGAGAGAGAGAACCTGTGGGTGGAGGATATTAGCTTGGTCTTGCCCCTGGAAAAGGGTTGACAGAGCCAACATGGTGGGCAGTAACATCCATCTCCCACACTAACATGTCGACCCACACAGCAGTTATATCCATTAGAGAGAGTCGACACCCTACTCCTTCCTCCATGTCTCTACACACACAAGCTGACAGCGTTTTTATGATCCATAACAAAGTGGCAGAGAGAGCGTGAAGACGGCAGGCCAGCCGACCAATTAGCCACGCTCTCTCTCAGGTTACCTCAGCCGAAACAGACCCAGCAGTATAAAGACCTTCACGGAAAACTCTCTCTCAGGTTACCTCAGCTGAAACAGACCCAGCAGTATAAAGACCCTCACAGAAACCTCTCCCGCAGGTTACCTCAGCTGAAACAGACCCAGCAGTATAAAGACCTTCACAGAAACCTCTCCCGCAGGTTACCTCAGCTGAAACAGACCCAGCAGTATAAAGACCTTCACAGAAACCTCTCCCTCAGGTTACCTCAGCTGAAACAGATCCAGCAGTATAAAGACCCTCACAGAAACCTCTCCCTCAGGTTACCTCAGCTGAAACAGACCCAGCAGTATAAAGACCTTCACAGAAACCTCTCCCTCAGGTTACCTCAGCTGAAACAGACCCAGCAGTATAAAGACCCTCACAGAAACCTCTCCCGCAGGTTACCTCAGCTGAAACAGACCCAGCAGTATAAAGACCTTCACAGAAACCTCTCCCTCAGGTTACCTCAGCTGAAACAGACCCAGCAGTATAAAGACCCTCACGGAAAACTCTCTCAGGTTACCTCAGCTGAAACAGACCCAGCAGTATAAAGACCTTCACAGAAACCTCTCCCTCAGGTTACCTCAGCTGAAACAGACCCAGCAGTATAAAGACCTTCACAGAAACCTCTCCCTCAGGTTACCTCAGCTGAAACAGACCCAGCAGTATAAAGACCTCCACAGAAACCTCTCCCGCAGGTTACCTCAGCTGAAACAGACCCAGCAGTATAAAGACCTTCACAGAAACCTCTCCCTCAGGTTACCTCAGCTGAAACAGACCCAGCAGTATAAAGACCTTCACAGAAACCTCTCCCTCAGGTTACCTCAGCTGAAACAGACCCAGCAGTATAAAGACCTTCACAGAAACCTCTCCCTCAGGTTACCTCAGCTGAAACAGACCCAGCAGTATAAAGACCTTCACAGAAACCTCTCCCTCAGGTTACCTCAGCTGAAACAGACCCAGCAGTATAAAGACCTTCACAGAAAACGTCAAACCTAGATCTCTTTTTTATGGGCGGAGCTGGACGTAGGATGGGAACGTTGGTTCACTGTTAAACCTCATTCTATATCTCAATTCAACGTTGAGGTTCAACCTTTTGGGAGTTGGTGTTTGACCACGGAGCTAAAGAGCCATTTCTCCATACTTCGTCCTTGGTTAGATCGATAGTGTGTCATTAAAAACACAGGACAGAAGTCTTATGATGAAACAACAGTAATCCAGCATTGATTCAGCAGACACATTTCTGTTCATGATATTAGCTACAGAAACGGTTCATTCTCTAGACTAAAACACACACTATAGTCTCTAGAAGCCATCCTAGTTTCCTCTGTTCCCTGTACTTACCAGACATCCCGCTCTGACAAAACTCCTCACACCCTGAGACCATGGAGAAGAGAACATGGACGTCACTGAGACTATAATCACACAGGCCGCCAGCCGGCTGGGAACGGCTCCTGTCGACTAATGAGCTACTATAGACCATCATTATGGCTGTTAGAACCAATACACGGATGAGGAGGAGCAGAATCAACATGCTCAGCTTTCTTTCAGCGGAAGAGACAATCACACCTATGACTGATTCACACTATAGGGGCGACCCAAACTGGACGCTGCTGGCTCCAGAATGTCCTTTCCAGCTCGGTTCCAGAGACTAATGTTGATGTGAAACCGAGCCGTCCCAGTTGGACCCTAGATTGTGAATCAGGTAGCACCGTATGGATAGAGAGTTAGTCGTCCATGCTCCACACTGCATGCTACTATGGAGTAGTGGACTCCTGAAGCTGGGCCTGTAACACAGCACAGGGCACCACTGACCCATGGGTACTTGTCCACGGGCATGTTTGGGGAACAGACACCCACCCCAGGGCTGCTCAGCCACAGGGGTACCAGAGAACGCTTCAGGATAGTCCACACCTAAAAGCACGCCATGACATCATCAGATGGGGACGACAAGATTAAACTACAGAGGCTGAGGATTCCTCCCTGGTTCCAATAATGTAGTGGGGTCAAAATGTCAATTCACAGGGCTATCATCTGTCTATTGGACAAGTTCAGCTGGAATCCCAGCTCTTCATAAGCTGCTGATCTAAATGCAACCCAAGAGGAACATGATTGGTGGGGAGTGAGTGGTGGGGGAGGTACTTACTTTTCTGCTGGGCGGGGTGGGGGAGACCCTTGGCTCTGTCAGGAGAGTAGCTCTTGCTACTGACGGTGGAGCCGGACCGGCTGTGGGGGGAGGGGGGGACGTCTGCTCTCAGGGGAGGCAAGGGGCCTTTCCTTCTGTGGGTGTGAGAGACAAGGGGGATTTTAGTCACCTGTAGATGCTCTTAGAGTGACATATAATCAGTACATTCAACTAAAGATGGTAAAGGGTCAAATAACAGAAGACAAGACAGAAGATACACAGAGAGAGATCAGCATCTTCACATATCTAGTCTTAGTGGAACCGATGTATCAAGTCTGACACCAACAGGCTCCAGAACAGCTTCTATCCCCATGCCATGACTGATACATAGCTAACTAAATGTCTACACAGACTGAGTTGCCCCTTGTATTTTATTCTTATTTTTGTCTCTATACACACTGAAACACCAACACTCTCCCAGGGCCCTACTCAAACTGACACACCGACACACTCCCAGGGCCCTACACACAGACACACTCCCAGGGCCCTACACACAGACACACTCCCAGGGCCCTACACACAGACACACTCCCAGGGCCCTACACACACACACACCCAGGGCCCTACACACACCCAGGGCCCTACACACACTGAAACACCAACACTCTCCCAGGGCCCTACTCAAACTGACACACCGACACACTCCCAGGGCCCTACACACAGACACACTCCCAGGGCCCTACACACAGACACACTCCCAGGGCCCAACACACAGACACACTCCCAGGGCCCTACACACAGACACACTCCCAGGGCCCTACACACAGACACACTCCCAGGGCCCTACACACAGACACACTCCCAGGGCCCTACACACAGACACACCGACACACTCCCAGGGCCCTACACACAGACACACCGACACACTCCCAGGGCCCTACACACAGACACACTCCCAGGGCCCTACACACACCCAGGGCCCTACACACACTGAAACACCAACACTCTCCCAGGGCCCTACTCAAACTGACACACTCCCAGGGCCCTACACACAGACACACTCCCAGGGCCCTACACACAGACACACTCCCAGGGCCCTACACACAGACACACTCCCAGGGCCCAACACACAGACACACTCCCAGGGCCCAACACACAGACACACTCCCAGGGCCCTACACACAGACACACTCCCAGGGCCCTACACACAGACACACTCCCAGGGCCCTACACACAGACACACTCCCAGGGCCCTACACACAGACACACACCCAGGGCCCTACACACACCCAGGGCCCTACACACACTGAAACACCAACACTCTCCCAGGGCCCTACTCAAACTGACACACCGACACACTCCCAGGGCCCTACACACAGACACACTCCCAGGGCCCTACACACAGACACACTCCCAGGGCCCTACACACAGACACACTCCCAGGGCCCTACACACAGACACACTCCCAGGGCCCTACACACAGACACACTCCCAGGGCCCTACACACAGACACACACCCAGGGCCCTACACACACCCAGGGCCCTACACACACCCAGGGCCCTACACACACTGAAACACCAACACTCTCCCAGGGCCCTACACACAGACACACTCCCAGGGCCCTACACACAGACACACTCCCAGGGCCCTACACACAGACACACTCCCAGGGCCCTACACACAGACACACCGACACACTCCCAGAGCCCTACACACAGACACACCGACACACTCCCAGGGCCCTACACACAGACACACCGACACACTCCCAGGGCCCTACACACAGACACACTACCAGGGCCCTACCGACACACTCACCGGGCCCGACACTCACTGGGCCCGACACACTCACAGGGCCCTACACACTCACAGGGCCCTACACACTGACACACTCCTACACATATCTACCATATCTACCTCCATCACTCCAGTATCCCTGCTCATTGTAAATATGCTACTGGAACCGACCCTGTATATAGTATGCATACTTACTTATTGTGTGTTTTTGTCCTACTTCATGTTTTCAGTAATACATTGATATTGATTACTGCATTGTTGGGGTTAGAGCCACAAGAAAGGCATTCACTGTACTTGTGTATGTGACATTAAAACTAACACTATATATCCAACTGAATAAGTTAGTAATGGATAGTGGTAGTAGTACCAGACAGATACATACCCTCTGACTAGTTAGTAATGGATAGTAGTACCAGACAGATATATACCCTCTGACTAGTTAGTAATGGATAGTGGTAGTAGTACCAGACAGATACATACCCTCTGACTAGTTAGTAATGGATAGTAGTACCAGACAGATATATACCCTCTGTCTAGTTAGTAATGGATAGTGGTAGTAGTACCAGACAGATACATACCCTCTGACTAGTTAGTAATGGATAGTAGTACCAGACAGATATATACCCTCTGTCTAGTTAGTAATGGATAGTAGTAGTAGTACCAGACATATACATACCCTCTGACTAGTTAGTAATGGATAGTAGTAGTACCAGACATATACATACCCTCTGACTAGTTAGTAATGGATAGTGGTAGTAGTACCAGACAGATACATACCCTCTGACTAGTTAGTAATGGATAGTAGTACCAGACAGATATATACCCTCTGTCTAGTTAGTAATGGATAGTAGTAGTAGTACCAGACATATACATACCCTCTGACTAGTTAGTAATGGATAGTAGTAGTACCAGACATATACATACCCTCTGACTAGTTAGTAATGGATAGTAGTACCAGACATATACATACCCTCTGACTAGTTAGTAATGGATAGTAGTAGTACCAGACAGATACATACCCTCTGACTAGTTAGTAATGGATAGTAGTACCAGACAGATATATACCCTCTGTCTAGTTAGTAACGGATAGTAGTACCAGACAGATACATACCCTCTGTCTAGTTAGTAATGGATAGTAGGACCAGACAGATACATACCCTCTGTCTAGTTAGTAATGGATAGTAGTACCAGACAGATACATACCCTCTGTCTAGTTAGTAATGGATAGTAGTACCAGACATATACATACCCTCTGTCTAGTTAGTAATGGATAGTAGTACCAGACAGATACATACCCTCTGTCTAGTTAGTAATGGATAGTAGTACCAGACAGATACATACCCTCTTGTCTAGTTAGTAATGGATAGTGGTAGTACCAGACAGATACATACCCTCTGTCTAGTTAGTAATGGATAGTAGTACCAGACAGATACATACCCTCTTGTCTAGTTAGTAATGGATAGTGGTAGTACCAGACAGATACATACCCTCTGTCTAGTTAGTAATGGATAGTAGCACCAGACAGATACATACCCTCTGTCTAGTTAGTAATGGATAGTAGTACCAGACAGATACATACCCTCTGTCTAGTTAGTAATGGATAGTAGTACCAGACAGATACATACCCTCTGTCTAGTTAGTAATGGATAGTAGTACCAGACAGATATATACCCTCTGTCTAGTTAGTAATGGATAGTAGTACCAGACAGATACATACCCTCTGTCTAGTTAGTAATGGATAGTAGTAGTACCAGACAGATACATACCCTCTGTCTAGTTAGTAATGGATAGTAGTACCAGACAGATACATACCCTCTGTCTAGTTAGTAATGGATAGTAGTACCAGACAGATACATACCCTCTGTCTAGTTAGTAATGGATAGTAGTACCAGACAGATACATACCCTCTGACTAGTTAGTAATGGATAGTAGTAGTAGTACCAGACAGATACATACCCTCTGACTAGTTAGTAATGGATAGTAGTAGTAGTACCAGACAGATACATACCCTCTGTCTAGTTAGTAATGGATAGTAGTAGTAGTACCAGACAGATATATACCCTCTGTCTAGTTAGTAATGGATAGTAGTACCAGACAGATACATACCCTCTGTCTAGTTAGTAATGGATAGTAGTACCAGACAGATACATACCCTCTGTCTAGTTAGTAATGGATAGTGGTAGTAGTACCAGACAGATACATACCCTCTGTCTAGTTAGTAATGGATAGTAGTACCAGACAGATACATACCCTCTGACTAGTTAGTAATGGATAGTAGTACCAGACAGATACATACCCTCTGTCTAGTTAGTAATGGATAGTGGTAGTAGTACCAGACAGATACATACCCTGTCTAGTTAGTAATGGATAGTAGTACCAGACAGATACATACCCTCTGTCTAGTTAGTAATGGATAGTAGTACCAGACAGATACATACCCTCTGTCTAGTTAGTAATGGATAGTAGTACCAGACAGATATATACCCTCTGACTAGTTAGTAATGGATAGTAGTAGTAGTAGTACCAGACATATACATACCCTCTGTCTAGTTAGTAATGGATAGTAGTACCAGACATATACATACCCTCTGTCTAGTTAGTAATGGATAGTAGTACCAGACAGATACATACCCTCTGTCTAGTTAGTAATGGATAGTGGTAGTAGTACCAGACAGATACATACCCTCTGTCTAGTTAGTAATGGATAGTAGTAGTACCAGACAGATACATACCCTCTGTCTAGTTAGTAATGGATAGTAGTAGTACCAGACAGATACATACCCTCTGTCCAGGTTTAGGATGGCCTGCATCAGGGTGTCATCACCCCCCTCTGGGACCACAGCAGACAGGGAGCGGGGTGCAGGGTACATCCCCTGAGCCCTGACGCTGGGGGGAGGGGGTGCTGCACGGCCACTGCTTCTGGGTGGAAAGACAATCACACATCAAGGACCACAGCTCATCAGCAGACTGAACACATCAGCTTTAATACTGGAGGTACTTGGCCTTTAAAGGACTAAGGTAAACTAAGAGGTTAAAAAACAGTACATCAGTGGAAGCAGTGGACTATATCTTAACCAAAGGTCACCACCACTTTGCATACTGGTATATAAAAAGGTAGGAGGGGAATGTCTTGGAGTCTTGGTCACTAGCCTTCAACTGCTGTTCCTCAAAGCTTTCCATCTGCACTGTGTCAGAGCGATTAGGCCTGACTTTAGAGAGATTGCTCAGCAAGACTGCTCAACAAGACAGCTCAGCAAAACTGCTCAACAAGACTGCTCAACAAGACTTCTCAACAAGACATCTCAACAAGACTGCTCCAACTGTCATTTGATGGCGGTCACTGAGCACTAAGAATCCAGTAGTCCCACTCCACTCAGAGAAACCATTAACCTCCTCTGTTGATCTCCACCTTCTGCTACATCTGGGTTAAGAAGGGCCGTCCCTGGACACGAGACACTCCTGTCAAGATGTTGAAGGGTTTATTTAGATAACTCCTCCCCTGGCCACGGTGGATCAGCACTGGAGCCTGTCGTGCTGCCAGGACAGACACGGACAGGAGGGAGAGGGGTGACCCCGTGGTCGCAGGGGTGAAGGTCGGAGACCGGTGAGACAGACTCCTAGACAGGGGAGCACCGGGCCGAGGTAGATGGTGTACAGATGAGGTACCGTAGAGAGGACATACCACCACAGCAACAGGACACCACCCTGGTCACAATCTGAGCACCAAACATGAAGAATCTGCACATTTCCTCTCATGTCTGACATTGTAAAAGGAGGGAAAAGTTCTGCTACAGATTAGGACTGAAAGTCCACAAGAACATCACATCATGAATCAATGCTTCTTCCAAAATGAATTGGGACAGAAACCTAACCAACTACATATTTATCTAAATATCTTCAGGCTAAATGGTATTTCTAAGCGGTTTTAATGACTCTGTTAAAACTCTACCGTTGCTCTCTGTGCAAAGGCTAAGCCCTAGTAGTTTTATCTTCCTAAACACACATCTGTGTTAGCAGCAGTAAAACCAGGAACATTAGTTTACCCTCCAGCCCTCTCTCTCGTCTCCTGTTGGGACTGTTGATCCTCTCTGGTTTGTTACCCTCGCTGATGATGTGCCTCCTATACGACAGGCAGTAGAATGACCCAGCCAGGCAGCCAGGCAGGCCAAGGGGCAGGAGGGGGTATAAACAAATGAAAGGCACCTGGTCTCAGCGACCCCAGCCTGAACCTCATCTCCCCCCAACCTCCAACCAACCAACCAGCAGCTTGGAGTGACCAACCTCACAAAACTTTAATGACCCAAGGGATGCATCCCAAATGGCCCCCTATCCCCTACATACTGCACTGTGGGCTCTGGTTAAAAGTGGTGCACTACACAGGGGAATGGGTACCGTTTGGAACGCAGCCAGGGTGTTGTTTGAAGGGTACCTGACCTCGTCTGACCCCATCTGTGCTCAAAGGAAATGGCCACGTCTTTACTGCCGATATTACCCCTAAATATTAGCCTGCTACTTTCCCCTCCCTCTTCTGAGCTGGAACTGTGACCCCTGGCTGTTTAACACTGGGCTCTAACTGACCCACGGGGTGAAATGAAAAGCCTAGGTGTTGAATTAGAGACGGTTGTTCAATCAGAACATATTTTGTTATATTGCTGCTGTGTTGATTAAGTAAGGCGGTTGCTCCCACTCTCAAACCTGTGGTTACTGTATTCCATATATTTATATTGCTGCTGTGTTGATTAAGTAAGGCGGTTGCTCCCACTCTCAAACCTGTGGTTACTGTATTCCATATATTTATATTGCTGCTGTGTTGATTAAGTAAGGCGGTTGCTCCCACTCTCAAACCTGTGGTTACTGTATTATATATATATATATATAGCTGCTGTGTTGATTAAGTAAGGCGGTTGGTCTCACACCCAAACCTGTGGTTACTGTATTATATATATATATATATAGCTGCTGTGTTGATTAAGTAAGGTGTTTGCTCTCACACCCAAACCTGTGGTTACTGTATTATATATATTTATATTGCTGCTGTGTTGATTAAGTAAGGCGGTTGGTCTCACACCCAAACCTGTGGTTACTGTATTCTATATATATATATATATATTTATATTGCTGCTGTGTTGATTAAGTAAGGCGGTTGCTCTCACTCTCAAACCTGTGGTTACTGTATTATATATATATATATATATATATAGCTGCTGTGTTGATTAAGTAAGGCGGTTGCTCTCACACCCAAACCTGTGGTTACTGTATTATATATATATATATATTGCAGTCTTTAAATCATGTGTCTGAACGGACCTCAAAATGACTACCTAAAATGTACATTATCAGTGATCACTAAAAGGAGAACTCAATCTAATGACTTTAGTCCTGGTGATTAGAGTTCAGGTCAAGAGTACAACTGTATGAGAAATACAGTTTGAACATCAGTCAACTTCAGGTTGAATCAGACCAAGTAATCTCTCAGTCTCTTCATGCATCCTTACCGTTCCACCATCACGACAGGTAAATACGCCAAGACAAACAACAACGGCCAGACCTAACTAACCGGATTACAGGGGGCCTCAGGGCGTGTGTGACTATCATAACCTCTCAACATTAACTTGATTTATGGCAGTAATTACTTTCTCTATTATTTCACCTGAGGAACTGAAGAAGGTGAGAAGAAAGAACCTTGAACACCTGGCCCTTAAAATAACAGACGGGTCCTGCTGCTGCATGTACCTCTCCTGACCCCGGGACAGTCACAGAACCCTGCTCTGTCACACTCTGGCCATCACCTTACAACGTTGTAGTGTACGGACTGCCTTACACAGTTGTGACAAGACCTATGTCCTGTTATGACTCCTGTCATAGTGATGGTGCTGTCCGGAGGGTGACTCAGTAGACGCCATTGTTAACCCTGTACCTTCCGTCACCTCTATCATGTCAGGTTACACCAGACAGACAGACAGATAGACATGGACTTCAGTCTACAGGGCTGATTGGGGAGGCTGTGTCAAAAAGACGGGTTGTCATGGTAAACAAGTGGTGCAACAATGCCATCTTGTGGTCACTTAGATAATGACAGTGCATAATTTTTCCCGGGGGGGGGGGGGGGGGGGGGGGGGTTCAGGAGAGCTACTTGTAGTGAAACAGAATGGTGATCAGTTTGGTTATACGAGGTTAGACTGACTGCTTGAACATTAAACTCCAATTCTCCTGATGAAAGTTTCAAAATAAATATCCAGGAGTGTGTGAGAGAGTTGAGCCTACCTGAACTCCATCTGGCGTGTTGTATGGGGGTCCTCTCTAGGAGGTGGTCTAGAAGGGTAGGGGTACGGCTCCTCCGGCTAGAACACAGATAACTACTTTTATTGTTTCAGTACTGAACAACATATATACAGGTGTCCCATCCTGAGAAACACTGTGATGCTGTTGATTAGACAGTACTGGACAACATATCTACAGGTGTCCCATCCTGAGAAACACTGATGCTGTTGATTAGACAGTACTGGACAACATATCTACAGGTGTCCCATCCTGAGAAACACTGATGCTGTTGATTAGACAGTACTGGAGAACATATCTACAGGTGTCCCATCCTGAGAAACACTGATGCTGTTGATTAGACAGTACTGAACAACATATCTACAGGTGTCCCATCCTGAGAAACCCTGTGATGCTGTTGATTAGACAGTACTGAACAACATATCTACAGGTGTCCCATCCTGAGAAACATTGTGATGTTGTTGATTAGACAGTACTGAACAACATATCTACAGGTGTCCCATCCTGAGAAACACTGTGATGTTGCTGTTGATTAGACAGTACTGAACAACATATCTACAGGTGTCCCATCCTGAGAAACACTGATGATGCTGTTGATTAGACAGTACTGAACAACATATCTACAGGTGTCCCATCCTGAGAAACACTGTGATGTTGCTGTTGATTAGACAGTACTGAACAACATATCTACAGGTGTCCCATCCTGAGAAACACAGTGATGTTGCTGTTGATTAGACAGTACTGAACAACATATCTACAGGTGTCCCATCCTGAGAAACACTGTGATGCTGCTGTTGATTAGACAGTACTGGACAACATATCTACAGGTGTCCCATCCTGAGAAACACTGTGATGTTGCTGTTGATTAGACAGTACTGAACAACATATCTACAGGTGTCCCATCCTGAGAAACACTGTGATGCTGTTGATTAGACAGTACTGGACAACATATCTACAGGTGTCCCATCCTGAGAAACACTGTGATGTTGCTGTTGATTAGACAGTACTGGACAACATATCTACAGGTGTCCCATCCTGAGAAACACTGTGATGTTGCTGTTGATTAGACAGTACTGAACAACATATCTACAGGTGTCCCATCCTGAGAAACACTGTGATGTTGCTGTTGATTAGACAGTACTGGACAACATATCTACAGGTGTCCCATCCTGAGAAACACTGATGATGCTGTTGATTAGACAGTACTGAACAACATATCTACAGGTGTCCCATCCTGAGAAACACTGTGATGTTGCTGTTGATTAGACAGTACTGAACAACATATCTACAGGTGTCCCATCCTGAGAAACACTGTGATGTTGCTGTTGATTAGACAGTACTGAACAACATATCTACAGGTGTCCCATCCTGAGAAACACTGTGATGTTGCTGTTGATTAGACAGTACTGAACAACATATCTACAGGTGTCCCATCCTGAGAAACACTGTGATGCTGCTGTTGATTAGACAGTACTGGACAACATATCTACAGGTGTCCCATCCTGAGAAACACTGATGATGCTGTTGATTAGACAGTACTGGAGAACATATCTACAGGTGTCCCATCCTGAGAAACACTGTGATGTTGCTGTTGATTAGACAGTACTGAACAACATATCTACAGGTGTCCCATCCTGAGAAACACTGATGATGCTGTTGATTAGACAGTACTGAACAACATATCTACAGGTGTCCCATCCTGAGAAACACTGTGATGCTGTTGATTAGACAGTACTGGAGAACATACAGTTGAAGTTGGAAGTTTAGCCAAATACATTTAAAACTCAGTTTTTCACAATTCTTGACATTTAATCATAGTAAAAATTCCCTGTCTTAGGTCAGTTAGGATCACCACGTTATTTTAAGAATGTGAAATGTCAGAATAATAGTAGAGATAATTATTTATTTCATCACATTCCCAGTGGGTCAGAAGTTTACATACACCCAATTAGTATTTGGTAGCATTACATTTAAATTGTTTAACTTGGGTCAAACGTTTTGAGTAGCCTTCCACAAGCTTCCCTTAATAAGTTGGGTGAATTTTAGCCAATTCCTCCTGACAGAGCTGGTGTAACGGAGTCGGGTTTGTAGGCCTCCTTGCTCGCACACACTTTTTCAGTTCTATATTCTATATATTCTATTCTATAGGATTGAGGTCAGGGCTTTGTGATGGCCACTCCAATACCTTGACTTTGTTGTACTTAAGCCATTTTGCCACAACTTTGGAAGTATGCTTGGGGTCATTGTCCATTTAGAAGACCCATTTGCGACCAAGCTTCAACTTCCTGACTGATGTCTTGAGATGTTGCTTCAATATATCCATATAATTTCCCTGCATCATGATGCTATCTATTTTGTGAAGTGCACCAGTCCCTCCTGCAGCAAAGCACCCACACAACATGATGCTGCCACCCCGTGCTTCACGGTTGGGATGGTGTTCTTTGGCTTCCCCCTTTTTCCTCCAAACATAACGATGGTCATTATGGTCAAACAGTTCTAATTTTTGGTTCATCAGACCAGAGGACATTTCTCCAAAAAGTATGATATTTGTCCCCATGTGCAGTTATAAACCGTAGTCTGGCTCTTTTAATGGTGGTTTTGGAGCAGTGGCTTCTTCCTTGCTGAGTGGCCTTTCAGGTCATGTCGATATAGGACGTGTTTTGCTGTGGCTATAGATACTTTTTGTTCCTCCAGCATCTTCACAAGGTCCTTTGCTGTTGTTCTGGGATTGATTAGCACTTTTCGCACCAAAGTACGTTCATCTCTAGGAGACAGAACGCGTCTCCTTCCTGAGCGGTATGACGGCTGCGTGGTCCCATGGTGTTTATACTTGTGTACTATTGTTTGTACAGATGAACGTGGTACCTTCAGGCATTTGGAAATTGCTCCCAAGGATGAACAAGACTTGTGGAGGTCTCCAATTATTTTTTCTGAGGTCTTGGCTGATTTCTTTTGATTTTCCCATGATGTCAAGCAAAGAGGCACTGAGTTTGAAGGAAGGCCTTGAAATACATCCACAGGTTCACCTCCAATTGACTCAAATGATGTCAATTAGCCTATCAGAAGCTTATAAAGCCATGACATCATTTTCTGGAATTTCCCAAGCTGTTTAAAGGCACAGTCAACTTAGTGTATGTAAACTTCTGACCCACTGGAATTGTGACACAGTGAATTATCGGTCTGTAAACAATTGTTGGAAAAATCACTTGTGTCATTCAAAGTAGATGCCCTAACCGACTTGCCAAAACTATAGTTTGTTAACAAGAAAGGTGTGGAGTGGTTGATAAACAAGTTCTAATGCCTCCAACCTAAGTGGATGTAAACTTCTGACTTCAACTTTATCTACAGGTGTCCTATCCTGAGAAACACACAATGATGCTGCTGTTGATTAGACAGTATTTTCTAAAATATTATATTAAAATCCTCTGTATTTGGTATTTTATTAGGATCCCCATTAGCGGTTGCAAAAGCTACTCTTCCTGGGGTCCACAGCTACTCTTCCTGGGGCACACAGCTACTCTTCCTGGGGTCCACAGCTACTCTTCTTGGGGTCCATGCACCAATGAAAGTGATTGACAGAGCATCTTCTACTCAACATGTAATTCTTTATCTGAACACCAAGTGGCGTCAGAGGTTGAAATAAACTCCTCATACAGTTGGCTGTGTATATAATGGATTTTTAGCTATACTATAATCATATACCCTATAACTTCAGCATTGACTGTACTATGAGCTAAATTCAGTACTTCAATCAAATGCATTTATACAGCCGTTTTTACATCAGCAGATATCACAAAGTGCTTATAAAGAAACCCTGCCTAAAACCCCAAAGAGCAAGCAATGAAGATGTAGAAGCACTTCCATTGTGGTGTTCACATTTTACTCTGTTAGAGAAATATTTCTTGCAGTTTCTCAAATCATACTAATGCAATCGATATGCAGGTTCTTCTACACCTGCATCGCTTGCTGTTTGGGGTTTTAGGCTGGGTTTCTGTACAGCACTTTGAGATATCAGCTGATGTACGAAAGGCTTTATAAATACATTTGATTTGATATGGGGCACATTCTTTTGTGCTTGTAAACCCATCATGTACAGTAGATCGATGGTCAGATATTATGCTTCCTTGGCATGAGGCTTAAATTGTGCGTATACAATAATGGTTTATTCATTGTCTGCGCCACTTACTCTCCGGGAAGGTGGGATACCTCTGCGCTCATTAGGAAAATGAAGGCTGTCGCCATGGTAGCCTCTTTGATCCTCGCCATGGTAACCTCGAGGGCCTCCATTTGGATAAAAGCGAGGCCCGTCGTACTCAAACCCTCGATTGTACTCCTCGTCTGGCCTTCCGAAACCAGCCGGCCTCCTCTCTACAGGCCCTGCTCCAGCTGATCTGGGATATGGGGCCTACAATTAATTACATTTCGATGTGAAAGAAGAGAAAGAGAAACAAGATTAGGGTTATGTCCTCTAGAAAGCCATTTACTATTTTTATTTCTAGATGAAAAGGTTTATTTTAGAAAAAAATGTATGTATTGTAATTCTCAGTGAATCATAGAATGTATGTAATTTTCAGGATGGAAACAAGGCACCGTTGTTCTGTGGAGCTCAGGAACACAACTCTTCTCTTATATCAAGAGGTTGACCGATTAATTAGGGACGATTTCAAGTTTTCATAACAATTGGTAATCTGCCTTTTTGGGTGCCGATTATGGCCGATTGTAATGTAATCCATGAGTAAACTGCGTGGCAGGCTGACCGCCTGTTACACGAGTGCAGCGTCAAAAGGACCTTGTGGCTGCAATGAGCCAAGGTAAGTTGCTGTCTAGCATTAAACTCATCTTATATAAAAAACAATCAATCTTTACATAATCACTAGTTAACTCCAGATGGTTGATGATATTACTAGGTTAACCAGCTTGTCCTGCGTTGCATATAGATAATGCGGTGCCTGTTAATTTATCATCGAATCAGAGCCTACTTCAACTTTGCCAAACGGGTGATGATTTAACAAAAGCACATTAGTGAAAAAAGCACATTCGTTGACCAAATGTCCCCAACCATAAACATCAATGCCTTTCTTAAACTCAATACACAGAAGTATATATTTTTTTTAAAACCTGCATATTTAGTTAAAATAAATGTATGTTACCAGGCAATATTAACTAGGGAAAATGTGTCACTTCTCTTGTTTTCAGTGTAAGCAGAGTCAGGGTATATGCAACAGTTTGGGCCGCCTGGCTCGTTGCGAACTGTGTTTCTTCCTAACAAAAACGAATTACATTTGCCAGAATTTTACATAATTACGACATAACATAGAAGGTTGTGCAATGTAACAGCAATATTTAGACTTAGGGATGCCACCAGTGGGTCTTCCAAATGGACCTAAATGGTTCCGTATTTCACGGAAAGAATAAACGTTTTGTTTTCTAAATTATCGTTTCTGGATTTGACCATATTAATGACCATGATATTTCTGTGTGTTTATTATAATTAAGTCTATGATTTGATATTTGATAGAGCAGTCTGACTGAGCGGAGGTAGGCAGCAGCAGGCTTCTAAGCATTCATTCAAACACTTTCCTGCATTTGCGAGCAGCTGTTAACAATGCTTAAAGCACAGCGCTGTTTATGACTTCAAGCCTATCAACTCCCGAGATTAGGCTGGTAATACTAAAGTGCCTATAAGAACATCCAATAGTCAAATATATATGAAATACAAATGGTATAGAGAGAAGTAGTCATAATTCCTATAATAACTACAACCTACAACTTCTTACCTGGGAATATTGAACCACCAGCTTTCATATGTTCTCATGTTCTGAGCAAGGAACTCAAACGTTAGCTTTTTTACATGGCACATATTGCACTTTAACTTTCTTCTCCAACACTGTGTTTTTGCATTATTTAAACCAAATCGAACATGTTTCATTAGAGACTAAATAGATTTGATGCATTATATTAAACTCAAACAAAAGGGTTCATTGTTCATTCAGTATTGTTGTAATTGTCAATATTACAAATACATATAAAAATTGGCCGATTAATCGGTATCGGCTTCTTTTTTTTTGGTCCACCAATAAATCGGTATCGGCATTGAAAAATCATAATGGTTGACCTCTAATATCAAGGCGGAGTTGAGTATTGATAACTAGTCACATGATTTGCTAGCAAAGCCATTGAGTCCCCATCAGTTGATACTTGAACAAATGTTCATTCTGAAAACGCTGGACAACTGCAGGTGCTGAAGTTCATACGTTTAATAACAGCTTTTATTTAATACAACCACCTCATTTGTGTCGATCAACTTTTGTGCCAATTGAATCTTAGCTGATTAGTACGTCAAGGCCACTAGAACTAGAATTTCAGCACCTCACAGAAGGAACGGTAAGTGTTTTCAGAAATATTCACAAGTATCGAATGACGGCGAGACCATGTTGTTGCTAGCAGATCGTGCAACCAGTTATCAATACTCACCTCCGCCTCTGTACAAGAGAACGGAGTTGAGCGTTCCTCAGCTAAGTTCTGTTAAGTATTATAATGGAAAGTAAATTAGTACAATTATAAATATATAAACCAAACAACATTTTCCACAGGCAGAAACTCTCACCGGTCTGTCTGGTAGGAAGCGTTCATCGTAGACATCCCTCATGTTTCTGTCTCTCCTGTAGGCCACTGCAAAGTAGACAGCAGGGGAGGTTTAGGGTGGGTATCATTTGTGGAACGTTCCAACAGGAATCTGTTCCAAAAACATTGTAAAGTACAAGGATGCCAACAAACAACATATACAAAGTATCATGATCAATTCACCTGGCTAACTAGCTGCCGAAAAAGCATCAACTCGCCACGTAGCTTATTCTTAATGTTTGTCCATAGGCTACCAGAGTGAGAACAGACATTTTTCAGAACAAACGTGGTGACTGAAAAACTTAATGAAATAGCCCACCCCCTACCCAGTATCTTATTCTGCCACTATACAACTTTGTATGCGTTGTTTGTTGGCAACCCTGTTATTTACTAAGTTTTTGGAACAGATTCCTGTTGGAACGTTCCACAAATGACACCCACCCGGAGTTTCACACAGTTAATGACAATCACAGTTGTGGTAGGTGTTCATGGATATGCCTACATGTGGACCTGGTGGAATTGTTCAGTATGCAGAACCAGAAACCTTTTTTGGGAGGAAAGCAATATATTTTCCACTTACTTGTTTTGTCTGGACAAGTCTATGTAGTAGTATTGGGAGTTGGTTATGCCAATAGAAACAGTCAATACTAACTGGGGGAAAGAGAAGATGTTACGTATTAGTTTGACAATACTGCATGGTGTGCGCATTAGCTATTAACAATGTAGGTTAGGAAATCCCAAGCATAGAGATATGTCAAATCAGTATGTGTGATAGTAAGGAAACTACTGTAGCTAATAGCTAGCTCTGATCCAGAAGTACTGGCAGGATGTTAGCGCGCGTTCCTCTGAGGCTCAGCCATAATCTTTGGTTCAGCGTTAGAAAACCGCACTAACTCCTAGCTAACTACTACTACTCCTCTTCTTTCAAGCAAACCTTCAACCACTGAGATTAGTGATATGAAAACACCTATTTCTACTGGCTTGCTAATTAGCTACCGTATTTAGCGCATAACGTTGTTCTAATATATATTTCGCAGGTTGTGTAGATTGAACTGCTAGCTACGTATGCTTACGTTAGCTAGCTACATGCTCAAGCTAGTCCACAGTCCATGCTGAGTTAATTCGCTCAAAACGAAATCAGTATTTAGAAGAAATACATATTTACTAACACAAACATTTAGACACGCTATAAACAATACGCACGTTGGAGAAAATAAAGTCGTCTTCACAAAAGATATGAAAACAAGCTCATCATAGCCTACTTTTCACCTTCTTCCGGTTGGCGCATGTACACACTGAATTTGGATTGGATTGACAAAAAGTCTGTCACGTGAAACGTCATATTCCTGTGACGACGAACAGTTCTCGTTTGTTTTTGGCAGCTAGATAGCAAACACATCTTACTGAGATTGAATAACTAATAGAAAGCAACATATTTACCAATGTTTTTGCCCACACTACTCAATAACTATAAGTCACCAATGTTGTCTCTTTAGGTAAGTGATTTATTCGATTCCTTGAATGTGTATTTCCAGGTAATATACATCGGATTCGACCTAGCATCACGGCTAGCTTGCATATCGCTCAATGAAATAGATAACTAACTAGCTTCAATCTGAATATTCATCACCATGAATCTGTTTTCAGTGACTGTCTCACTCTGATGGTGAAGTCAAGATGAGTGGTGGTTTGGCTCCCAGTAGAAGCACAGTCTATGTGTCCAACCTGCCCTTCTCTCTAACCAACAGTGATCTACACAAGGTAAAACCATTTTTTAACTAGTCAGTTAAGAGCAAATTCTTATTTTCAATGACAGCCTAGGAACAGTGGGTTATCTAATGCTAGGGGGCAGAACGACATATTTTTACCTTGTCAGCTCAGGGATTCGAGCTTGCAACCTTTCGGTTACAGGTCCAACACTCTAACCACAAGTCTACCCGCTGTAATATCTTCATATATAGAGTAATGGAATAGAACTACTTAACCCCTCCCTACCACTATTTCACAAGTTCGTGATCCTGCTGTTTATGCCATTTGGAAAAATGACCTCAAATAATGTCTTGGATCTTTTCATTTCAGCTTTTCACCAAATATGGAAAAGTTGTGAAGTAAGTTACTGGTTTCAAAATAATGAGCTATACAAAGCTCAAATACAAACCAAAAAATGGTCACATGCTTCGTAAACGAACAGTGAACTTCCTAGTTACGGGTCTGTTTCCAATAATGCAGAGTTAAAGATAAAGATGTTTTTTTTTAAATAGTGACACGATTAATAAATACATAGTGAATAACTAAAAATCTATAGCAAAATCTATAGCTATGTTGGTATTGTGGTGATCAGAGAAGATAATGATGGTCTCATGCTTTCAGGGTGACAATAGTCAAAGATAAAGAAACACGCAAAAGTAAAGGTGTGGCTTTTGTGCTCTTCCTGGACAAAGAGTCTGCACAGAGCTGCTTTAGATCGCTTAACAATAAACAGGTGGGCATTTTTCCTCTCCCTGTTTTCATAAAAAGTTACATCTGATGTGTTGTTTTTGTGTTAAAGTCCCCATCTTTTTCGCCCCGCAGTTGTTTGGAAGAACAGTGAAAGCGAGCATTGCAATCGACAACGGGCGAGCAACTGAATTTATCAGGAGGCGAAACTACACAGACAAGTCCAAATGTTATGAATGTGGGGTAAGTTGATACTCTCTACCTAGATAAGCCATCTCCATTTCCCTCTTCATCCATCCGGAATGTGTAGCCGGATGTTAGTGCTATTTATACAACATTTCTGTCCTTTTCACGTCATAGGATACAGGGCACTTAAGCTATGCATGCCCAAAAAACTTGCTTGGTGAACGAGAACCCCCGAAGAAGAAAGAAAAGAAGAAGAAGAAAAAGGTTGAAGAGCCTGATGAAGTGTAAGTGTCTTATCAGGACATTGATGCCTCTCTACCGTGTTTGCAAACGGCTATGATCGTGGTCAACAGCAGCGTGTCCTTGATATTAACAGTAACTGTTCTATTTCAGATGGACTTTAGTTCAGAGATTCTTTGTTTGATTGTGGTGTCGTATTTGTCATTGTTTGTGAAGTCCTCTGTGTGTGTTTTTGTTTCTATGACTTTTCTACTTTTTCCTCTGTCGTTTACAGAGAAGAGGAGGAAAGTGAGGAAGAGGGAGAGGACCCTGCTCTTGACAGCTTAAGTCAAGCCATAGCATTCCAGGTATGTGCACAAATGTACTTCAAGGGGGAAGTTAGTAGGCTATTGTATTACTTGAAACCCTCTATTTACTTGGTATTTGTCCTTATCTGACCCCTCTTTTAAAATCACACATGGGATCATGTGTTCCACAGCAAGCACGACTTGAGGAGGAGCAGCATAGGCGACAGCAGACGGCCTTTGTGGCTGAGGAGGCCGGTCAGGAGGCTTCCACATCGGACGACTCCAAGAAACCCAGGATCAAAAAGAGTGTCTACTTCAGTGACGAGGAAGAACTGAGCGACTGAGGGGATTTCACAGATATAATTCAGACTCTTGAGTAGCAAATATTTGAAAATGAACGAGGGGGGACATTCTGTTTGTCAAGATCTGCAAGGGCATCATCGACCTGAGAAAAGAAAAGAGAAAAGATGTGTTTGATGAAAAGGGTTGAAAAGGGTTACAGTGTACCATTGTTTAGTTGAAGTCCACAACTGTTTCTGTATCAGTATTTGTTCTGATCCTTAGTGTCCTTTTTATAATGAGGACTCCGCCACTGTTCTTCGCAGGCATTCGGACAATGTGATTGGAGAGTAACTGTGTTTCTGCGCTTTTCTTTTCAACAGCTGTGTAAATACACCATAGTTGTTTTACTGTCTTTCACCCTTCCTATGTATGTCAATATTAGGGGAAATAGAACTATTCGGTTTAAAGATAGCCTTCCCAATCTTTAGGTGAATGCACAATTTATTTGAAAAAGGTATTGAAACACCAGTGAAAGAGTAGAACACCACAGATGGCATGTGGTCTTTCACAATAATGAACCACACTTTTGCTGATAAATAGGAATAAAGAACATTCAAGTCATGAACATTCCTTCCCGTATTTCAATATTGATCACAGCTCCCCATCCACCAGCTGCTAACCAGAGGCAAGGTGTAGTAATGTGTGTGTACTGTAGTGTTGCCCTAATGTGTTCTCTAGCAAGGCAACATTCCTTCCTGTATTTCAATATTAATCTTCCATTCTGTGGGGGCTACTCTTCCCCTCCAATAGCTGTTGACAGTACAGTAAGGTGGATGTTGTCCTGATGAGTGCAGTGTGCACCTCTCATATACGACGTGTACCCTATCAGAGAGCAAGAGCTCCATGTGATGGAGTGTCCTGACAGGAAGCCAGGCGGTACAGGCTGCAACTCTCAGCCCTGGCACATTCTGATTTATACCTGCAAGGCCACGTCTGTCTGTTAGGCAGGTCATCTTCAAGAGCTACCTTTTAAAGCAATGAGATGGGATGGGAGAAGAGCCACTGAAGTTACGTTATAAAGATTTATGGTTTAGAAATGTTTGACAACTAAAATACAAGGTGAAATACATAATTCACTTTTCAGTTCTGTCATTCATTTTTCTAACCCCAGTTATTAACTATGTATATAATCTGTAGCCTCTCCATCACAGTAGGAAACATGAATAGGGCTTAACGTTCAACTATGCAATAATGTTAATGTCATTTGCACTATGTCTGTCTACTGCGTTAAATGTCAGATCATCATAAATCAAAAGGATGGAATCTCATTTTCTCCACCGCCGCAATAATGATTGGGAATTCACCCGTCGAAGACATTGAACAATCTCAAGAAGTTTATGATAAAATGTCAAATGACACCTCATTAGACCCTAATAATGCATAATTACTGTTACATTAGCGTATGTGTTACAAAGACGAGTGTTATTACAAATGTATCGATTCGAATCAGGAATGTCTGTTCCTGTCTGCGCTATATCCTCAGGAAATGGCTTCAAATGTGATTGGACAAACCGCGTCATGTGACCATCCTCCAACTGGAGTTTCCACGACAGCTGGGAGCCGTGCGATACCTCCTCGCGTATTGCTTTCTTAAAGAATACGTAGGGACTGTCCTTATTTCAACATCCGCAAACAAACTTTTGGCGGCATGGGAGACAAGAAGAGTCCAACCAGGTAATGTCTGACTCATTCATTGCGCTGATGACATTGATGCTTGGAAGTGGACACCATGACACATAATTGAAACAATCCTCTCTCTGTGTGTGTCTGTGTGTGTGTGTGTGTGTGTGTGTGTGTGCGCGTGCGCGTGTGTGTGTGTGTGTGTGTGTGTGTGCGCGCGTGTGTGTGTGTGTGTGTGTGTGTGTGTGTGTGTGTGTATGTGTGTGTGCGTGCGTGTGTGTGTGTGGGTGGTAGCCGCGGTGTAGCAACCATGGCGGACTGTCTGTTTTATTGCGGTGTCAAATCATAGCGCGAGCTCGTAAAACAGAACAATTTCGGAACACTGAATGGATCATCTTCCCAGATGTTTGACAACGCGAGCTTATAGCCTACACATGATGCACACGCAGCACCCTGAACTGGGGATGTGAAACTGATGTGCTTTATGTCCTTTTTGTTTTGTTCGAAGGCCGAAGCGTCAACCAAAGCCTTCGGCGGAAGAGGGAAATTGGGACTGTAGCGTTTGCACATACAAGAACACCGCGGAGGCTTTCAAGTGCATGATGTGCGATGTAAGGAAAGGGACGTCAACACGGTACGTGGATACGATTCATTTTGCTCGATGATAAATGCTATTATGTTCGTGCAAATGGATAGTCTACACGCGTATTTGTAAGTATTGTTGTATCAGGTTGTGTCCATTAATTTTAGTTTATGAAATGATGCATGTAAACATGAGAAATCTGGATGTATTTTATGCTGCACAGTGTGTGCAGTGTGCGATTGTCTAGTAACCTCATTTGTATTGTGTTCCATGGAACAGCATGGATGCTGATTATGAAATGGAGTGCATCTAAGAACACAGGGAGTATCCTTAAAAAAAACATGGTCATCACTATAACCTATTGTAGTTAGAAAAACAACCTCTATTTGTACGCATAGTCAAGCACAATGCAAAAACATGTTTTAAATTAATTTGGCCTAGTTGATACCAACTCTATGTAGGCCAATTCTGAGGACAATCGGCAATAATACGTGTAAGTCTTTATCTACAATAGAGAGGTGAAGTGACATGACCAGCTATTATGCAATCATTATAGAGTAGTTACCAGGTCCCTCTTGAAAGAGATGCTATCTCAATGAGACTACCTGAATAAATAAAGATGAAATAAATACAAATCATGTCACAGTAGGTCCTTCCCCTGAAACTAGGCTACCCTTGCCTTGAAACTAATCATGAAAAATGCTCTGTAATCACGTGTCGTCGTTGTTTGAAGAAGGATGTGGAGCCAGGTCCGATGTGTTAATTGAAAAAAGGTTACAGGTAGTTCGAGTTTCACTCTGATTCATAGCTTCCTTTGAAAACTTGAACTGCAACTTTCCTTCCAGACTAGAAAGGCATAGCATGGTGGTGTCCCAAATGGCACCCTATTCCCTATGTAGTGCACTACTTTATCTCACTTTTCTCCCTCACCTGCTTTAAGCACCAGCTGTCAACAGCTCACAGATCACTGCACCTGTACATAGCCCACCTATAATTTAGCCCAAACAACTACCTCTTCCCCTACTCTATTTATTTATTTATTTTACTCCTTTGCACCCCAGTATTTCTACTTTGCACACTCATCTACTGTCAAATCTACCATTCCAGTGTTTTACTTGCTATATTGTATTTACTTTGCCACCATGGCCTTTTTTTGCCTTTACCTCCCTTATCTCAACTAATTTGCTCACATTGTATATAGACTTATTTTTCTACTTTATTATTGACTGTATGTTTGTTTTACTCCATGTGTAACTCTGTGTTGTTGTTTGTGTCGAACTGCTTTGCTTTATCTTGGCCAGGTCACAGTTGTAAATGAGAACTTGTTCTCAACTTGCCTACCTGGTTAATAAATAAAGGTGAAACAAAACATGTAAAGTATGCTCACAGCCATGGGGATTGGAATAACAAGGATGGAATATCTCAGGTTTTGTGTCTTTCATGTTATAATGATGAAACCCATTAGAGTGTAATGTGTGGGCATCCCAAATGGCACCCTATTCCATGTAGTGCACTACATTTCCAGAGATTTTTGTAGTTCGTTCCAGTCATTGGCAGCAGAGAACTGGAAGGAGAGGCGGCCAAAGGAGGAATTGGCTTTGGGGGTGACCAGAGAGATATACCTGCTGGAATGCGTGCTACTGGTGGGTGCAGCTATGGTGACCAGCGAGCAGAGAAAAGGCAGGACTTTACCTAGCAGGGTCTTGTAGATGACCTGGAGCCAGTGGGTTTAGCAACGAGTATGAAGCGAGGGCCAGCCAACGAGAGCATATAGGTTGAGTAGGGTGTTGGAGGCTATTTTGTAAATGACATCGCCAAAGTCTTAGATAAGAGACGTAGATGGTCATGAACAGAAGCTAGTTGATATGCTCACATCCTGTCTGGGGTTAAAATGACCTTAACACCTCATCTGAGTGGAGAGAGAGAGAGAACATTAGTCTTCTAGAGCAGCACACACACTGCGCACACACACACTACGCACACACACACTGCAGACACACACAAACTGCAGACAACACACACACACACTGCAGACACTCACACACTGGGGTGGCAGGTAGCTTAGTGGTTAGAGCGTTGGACAAGTAACCGAAAGGTTGCAAGATCGAATCCCCGAGCTGACATGGTAAAAGTCTGTTGTTCTGCCCCTGAACAAGGCAGTTAACACACTGTTCCCCGGTAGGCCGTCATTGAAAATAAGAATTTATTCTTAACTGACTTGTCTAGTTAAATAAAGGTATAAAAAAAAGAAAAGAAACAAAAAGACACACTTTGATAAGGCTGGTGGTGTTGATGAAGTCAGGGGAAAAGGGGAGGGGGAGTGGAGGGCAGGAGGCAGGTTGGTATTTAATCATCATGGCTCTCGTCATCTATCTTATGTCATGGTGGTGTTGATGAAGTCAGGGGAAAAGGGGAGGGGGAGTGGAGGGCAGGAGGCAGGTTGGTATTTAATCATCACGGCTCTCGTCATCCATCTTATGTCATGGTGGTGTTGATGAAGTCAGGGGAAAAGGGGAGGGGGAGTGGAGGGCAGGAGGCAGGTTGGTATTTAATCATCATGGCTCTCGTCATCTATCTTATGTCATGGTGGTGTTGATGAAGTCAGGGGAAAAGGGGAGGGGGAGTGGAGGGCAGGAGGCAGGTTGGTATTTAATCATCACGGCTCTCGTCATCCATCTTATGTCATGGTGGTGTTGATGAAGTCAGGGGAAAAGGGGAGGGGGAATGGAGGGCAGGAGGCAGGTTGGTATTTAATCATCACGGCTCTCGTCATCCATCTTATGTCATGGTGGTAGAGGATCTAGTGGTCCAGGGGACATCATCCATATTATGGCATGGTGGTAGAGGATCTAGTGGTCCAGGGGACATCATCCATATTATGGCATGGTGGTAGAGGATCTAGTGGTCCAGGGGACATCATCCATCTTATGTCATGGTGGTAGAGGATCTAGTGGTCCAGGGGACATCATCCATCTTATGGCATGGTGGTAGAGGATCTAGTGGTCCAGGGGACATCATCCATCTTATGTCATGGTGATAGAGGATCTAGTGGTCCAGGGGACATCATCCATCTTATGTCATGGTGGTAGAGGATCTAGTGGTCCAGGGGACATCATCCATCTTATGTCATGGTGGTAGAGGATCTAGTGGTCCAGGTTAAATAAAGGTTACACACACACACACACACACTCTGACCAAAAAGTTATTTTGTTGGCATTTATGTATGTCCCCATAACTAGTAAAACATAATCAAACCTATTTCTTTCACTTACTTGCTGTGCTGTTTTGTTGTTCATTTGTTCAGAGTCTCAACCAGGATTTCATCATACATGTCAAGCAGTGAAGTTTCAGCTCTGTCTGTCCGTGGCCTCTCTTCCTCGGTGCCCACTGTCACTGAGTCTGTTTCCATCTTGTCCAGCTCTGTCTGTCCGTGGCCTCTCTTCCTCAGTGCCCACTGTCACTGTGTCCGTTTCCATCTTGTCCAGCTCTGTCTGTCCGTGGCCTCTCTTCCTCGGTGCCCACTGTCACTGTGTCCGTTTCCATCTTGTCCAGCTCTGTCTGTCCGTGGCCTCTCTTCCTCGGTGCCCACTGTCACTGTGTCCGTTTCCATCTTGTCCAGCTGTGTCTGTCCGTGGCCTCTCTTCCTCGGTGCCCACTGTCACTGTGTCCGTTTCCATCTTGTCCAGCTGTGTCTGTAACATTTTCCGTAAACCCTGTTTTCCTGTTCTGCATCAAAGTAGCGGTCCTTGTACCTAGCATCAGCATGTTGGCGACACAGGAAAGAGGCTCAGAGAGAATGCCACAGAATCGCTTGTTCACAGCTTTGAGTACTTTAGTAAGTTTAACCCCACGGTCTGTGTGGGCAGTTGTGTTGAGCAGGCGTGTCACTGCCATGACAGAGGGTATCACGTCTGTGTGGGCAGTTGTGTTGAGCAGGCGTGTCACTGCCATGACAGAGGGTATCACGTCTGCTGCAGACACAGTTGAGTAGCTTATTTCTCCAGTCAGTTGTTTGAATGGAGCTAGCTAGTGTGTTCATGTTTCCATGTTTCAAACATGTTCTCAAATGCCATTGAAATGGCAGCAGCGGTATGAGAACCAGCACATTCTTGAGCAATACGGCTTTCCTCCAGTACGAAATCCTCGTCGATCCACTGTGCTGTCACACTCCGCATGCTCACGGGGCTGAGATCGCTGGTGCAAATGTCAGTCGTGAAGCTAATAGCAGTGACGCCCATAGCAAGTAGCTCATAGATGTGCATTTCAACAATACTGTGTAACTCTGGTAGGGCAACATCTGAAAAATAGCGCCTACTTGATAGTGTGTACCAGGGCTCAAGATGCTCGACCAGTCGGCGAAAGCCAACATCATCCACGACAGAGAACAGTTGATTATCAAGGACTATGAATTCCATTATCTTGACATTCGTGGATTTCGCCTTTGAGTTGTCTCTCTGAATTTCTTTTTTTCACTCTTTTCAAATGACTGCTGGACTTGAACTTGTTTAGTTGTTGGAAGGTGTGCACTTAGTATTGTTCTGTGTAGCTCTGTATTTATCGTGCCGTCATTACGTCATCTACCTACGTTATATAGGTATGTACGTCATCTACCTACGTTATATAGGTATGCACGTCATCTACCTACGTTATATAGGTATGCACGTCATCTACCTACGTTATATAGGTATGCACGTCATCTACCTACGTTATATAGGTATGCACGTCATCTACCTACGGTTTATATAGGTATGCACGTCATCTACCTACGGTTTATATAGGTATGCACGTTATATAGGTATGCACGTTATATAGGTATGTACATCATCTACCTACGTTATATAGGTATGCACGTCATCTACCTACGTTATATAGGTATGTACATCATCTACCTACGTTATATAGGTATGCACGTCACCTACCTACGTTATATAGGTATGTACATCATCTACCTACGTTATATAGGTATGCACGTCACCTACCTACGTTATATACTGTAGGTATGTACATCATCTACCTACGTTATATAGGTATGCAGGTCATCTACCTACGTTATATACTGTAGGTATGTACATCATCTACCTACGTTATATAGGTATGCACATCATCTACCTACGTTATATAGGTATGTACATCATCTACCTACGTTATATAGGTATGTACATCATCTACCTACGTTATATAGGTATGCACGTCATCTACCTACGTTATATAGGTATGTAGGTCATCTACCTACGTTATATAGGTATGTACATCATCTACCTACGTTATATAGGTATGCACGTCATCTACCTACGTTATATAGGTATGCACGTCATCTACCTACGTTATATAGGTATGCACGTTATATATCCCTAATCTTACGTCATGGTGGGTAAGGTTGTCCAGGGGACATCTGCCAAAGCCTAGCTGACTGTGAATGTACAGTACCAGTCAAATGTTTGGATACACTTAAATATTGAAGGGTTTTTCTTTATTTCTACTATTTTCTAAGTTGTAGAATAATAGTGAAGACATCAAAACTATGAAATAACACATATGGAATCATGTAGCAACCAAAAAAGTGTTAAACAAATCAAAATATATTTTAGATTCTTCAAAGTACCCTTTGTCTTGATGACCGCTCTGCACACTCTTGGCATTCTCTCAACCAGCTTCATGAGGTAGTCACCTGAAATGCATTTCAATTAACAGGTTGTTGTTAAAATTACATTTGTTGTCATTTTTTCCTTCTTAATGCGTTTGAGACAATTAGTTGTGTCATGACAAGGTAAGGGTGGTATACAGAAGATAGGCCTATTTGGTAAAAGAACAAATCCATATTATGGCAAGAACAGCTCAAATAAGCAAAGAGAAACGAGTCCATCATTACTTTAAGACATGAAGGTCAGTCAATCCGGAACAGTTCAAGGACTTTTAAAGTTTTTTCAAGTGCAGTCACAAAAACCATCAAGCGCTATGATGAAACTGGTTCTAATTAGCGCCACCACAGGAAAGGAAGACCCAGAGGTACCTCTGCTGCAGAGGATAAGTTCATTAGAGTGACCAGCCTCAGATATTGCAGCCCAAATAAATGCTTCACAGTGCTCAAGTAACAGACACATCTCAACATCAACTGTTCAGAGGAGACTGCGTGAATCAGTCCTTCATGGTCAAATTGCTGCAAAGAAACCACCACTAAAAGACACCAATAAGAAGAAGAAACTGGCTTGGGCCAAGAAACACGACCGAAGGACATTAGACTGGTGGAAATCTGTCATTTTGGTCTGATGAGTCCAAATTTTAAGATTTTTGGTTCCAACCACTGTGTCTCAATGAGACGCAGAATAGGTGAATGGATGATCTCCACATGTGTGGTTCCCACCGTGAAGCATGGAGGAGGAGGTGTGATGGTGTGGGGGTTCTTTGCTGGTGACACTGTCTGATTTATTTAGAATTCAAGGCACACTAAACCAGCATGACTACTACAGTATTCTGCAGCAATATGCCATCCCATCAGTGGGACTATCATTTGTTTTTCAACAGGACAATGACCCAACACACCACCAGGCTGTGTAAGGGCTATTTGACCAAGGAGAGTGATGAAGTGCTGCATCAGATGACCTGGCCTCCACAATCACCCTACCTCTACCCAATTGAGATGGTTTGGGATGAGTACGACCGTAGAGTGAAGGAAAAGCAGCCAACAAGTGCTCGGCATATGTGGGAACTCCTTCAAGACTGTTGGAAAATCATTCCTCATGAAGCTGGTTGAGAGAATGCCAAGAGTGTGCAAAGCTGTTATCAAGGCAAAGGGTGGCTATTTGAAGAATCTCAAATCTAAAATATATTTTGATTTGTTTAACAGTTTTTGGGTTGCTACATGATTCCACATGTGTTATTTCATAGTTTTGATGTCTCCACTATTATTCTACAATGTAGAAAATAATAAATAAAGAAAAACCCTTCAATGAGTAGGTGTGTCCACATCCCAAATGGTACCCTATTCCCTATATAGTGCACTACTTTTGACCAGAGCCTGGCACCATGATGTCAGTGTTATTGATTCACAGTCAGGAAATGGCTGCCACCCTGGTGTTGTCCCTGAGTGACATCTTGGTTTCATGGACAACAAGAGAAACAAAGCCATGCAAGAATAGCTAGCTCTCTCTCTCTCTCTCTCTCTCTGTCGCTCTGTCTTTCTCTTTCTATGTCTGTGTGTGTGTGTGTGTGTGTGGTTTTATTACCAAAGGTTGAACATTATCCTTCCCCTTCATGCAAAACCAATTATCCTGGTTTAAAGAGCAGTTTTCAAATGAGCCAGCTAACAGTGTGGAGGCAGACCCAATTGTCTCCATTGCCTCTGTGACTGGAATGTTGTGTGTACACGGCTCTGTGTGTATGTCATTTGTGTGTGTGTTTGCGCGCCTGTGTGTGTCTGCGCCCGTGTGTGTGTATGTTTGTTTGCGCCCCTGAGTGTGCGCCTGTGTGTGTCTGCGCCTGTGTGTGTGTGTGTGTGTTCGCCCCTGTGTGTCTAGTCTCTGAATTGAGGCTGCTACAGCAGCTGCCAGACACCCAGAGCGAGGCTCATTAGTATGCTAGGGCTTAATCAGTGTGATGTCATCAGTGGAACAGAGATTTTCATCAGGACAACAGTCTTAAAGCAGGCAGGGGGTCACCACCATTACAAACAACTCAACCACCACTGCACACACACAGGAAGATAACAGAGGGAGAGGAGAGAGAGACATCAAATTCCCTACACACACAGAAGACAAGGGGCTGAGAGAGAGAGAGTCTGAGACCTCTGCTCCAGCAGGGCCAAGCACTTGCCATCTGCCCAGAACAGCAACACAGTTCACGTTTGCCAGCTGATGGTACTTAGCGTCGGCCGTAACAAAGTGGGAACAAAGTGCCGGCCGTAATTTGGCAACCGAGTGCGAACCGATTTTACGTGTAGAAATGGACGAAAATGCCGGCACTCAGACACCTTCAAAAAACACTGCGCTGTCAGCGACTGAACGGCAGACAAACGGTAGACTATCATTCAGTGAGATGTATTCTCAAGAGAGACAGGAAGAGATCTCAGTGCTGTCCTCCCTTCCTCTTCCTTTCCGCTCATCTCTTTCCTCTCTTCCTTTCCTCTCCTCTCAGAGAGACAGTCTACTTCAGCAAGGCCAATCGCTAACCCTCTGCCCTCTACAGCAACAACAACACAGCTCCTACCAGAGGTGATGCTAGCAAGATGGCCAACAAAGGAGGTCGCGGTAGTTAATGAAGGGCCAATAGCAACATGACTCGACCCGCGTCTCCCGCCCGTCCACACACAGCACACTCCAGGGGGTTGGCTGGCTCTTCCAGGGAGGGAGGAGGGCTCTTCCAGGGAGGGAGGAGGGCTCTTCCAGGGAGGGAGGAGGGCTCTTCCAGTGGGGAAAGAGCCAGACAGCTGGTGTACTAAGTCTAATGTAGGACATGGATTATGGAGGATATTAATATGACCTTTCTGTTTCCCTCTGGCTTCATTTAGCTTGAGATATTATATATATATCTCAAAGATTATTTTAGCTTGAACAATAATGTAGACCTATGTAAGATCATTGCATGGTCACTGTCATTTGTAATCCGGTTTTAATATGGAATTAGTTACATAGGTCTAAAGTTACCTGTATCTGTGTCAAACAGGCCTAACTTTACTCCCAGATGAATGAGTTGGTACTGAGCTCATTTGGGATAGAAGAGGGGAGGAGAGAGATGGAGGTAGAAAGAGAGCTGGAGAGATAGACACGGGGAGAGGGACATGGGGAGAGAGAGGGACACGGGGAGAGAGAGAGAGACACGAGAGAGAGAGAGACACGGGGAGAGGGAGAGACACGGGGAGAGAGAGAGAGACACGGAGAGAGAGAGAGAGACACGGGGAGAGAGAGAGAGACACAGAGAGAGAGAGAGAGAGACACGGGGAGAGAGAGAGACATGGGGGGAGAGAGAGAGACACGGGGAGAGAGAGACACGGGGGAGAGAGAGAGAGAGACGAGGGAGAGAGAGACGAGGGAGAGAGATAGAGACGAGAGAGAGAGAGAGACGAGGGAGAGAGAGAGAGAGACACGAGGGAGAGAGAGAGAGACACGAGGGAGAGAGAGACACGAGGGAGAGAGAGACACGAGGGAGAGAGAGAGACACGGGGAGAGAGAGAGACACGGGGAGAGAGAGAGACACGGGGAGAGAGAGAGAGATACGGGGAGAGAGAGAGAGATACGGGGAGGGAGAGAGAGACACGGGGAGAGAGAGAGACACGGGGAGAGAGAGAGACACGGGGAGAGAGAGAGACACGGGGAGAGAGAGAGACACGGGGAGAGAGACAGACACGGGGAGAGAGAGACACGGGGAGAGAGAGAGACACGGGGAGAGAGAGAGAGACACAGGGAGAGAGAGAGAGACACCGGGAGAGGGGGACAGGGGAGAGAGAGAGATGGTTGGGTTGCGTGCAGCCAGCAGTTAGATTAAGATGAATGTTTTACAAAACTGAGGTTTAGCAGAGCTGCTCTCTCTGATGCTGCTTGAGAAGATAGAACCAGAATTGAAAGCACGTTGTCAACGAGGCTGTACTGTCTCCAGGATGGGAGGATGGCAACAGACGCCAGGGAGGAAGAAAGGAGTGTAGAGGGAGATGAGAGGGAGGAAAGACAGAGGGAAGAGAGAAGAGACGAGGGAGAGAGGAGGGGGTAACCAAAACGAACATGACAAAAGAGCTTGTGACATGCAGTTGAATTGGCACGGCAGTAAACACTCCGCCACGCGTTACTGCCGGGCCATTAAAGACACGCCATTAGCCACATTATGAGATGAATACAGGAAGGCAAATTACACACCATTCTTTAATGATTATCCCACTCTGCGTTCAGGTATTTTACAGCCATTGGAGAGGAGACACCAAGTTATTCCACTGCTTTCACTGCTCTGGCTTCTAGTCATTAGAAAACAATATAACACTCTTCATGAAGGGTGACTTAACTGCTGCTAGACAACTGTTAGAAACAGCGCGTTCCAAACATTATCCGTCCGGCTAGCAGTCTAATAACTGGGTGTGTGAAGACCAAGTTGTATTTGACCTTCCAACCCACCAGCTGTCCACTAATGAGTTCTCTGACACTTTCAGCCCAAGGGAAGGAACAGTCATCATTCTACTGTAGCCAGTATTGTGCCAGAATATTTCCACAAGTTCAGACGGATATTTACTGAACTTCACCTGAGGCCTCATATGACAGCTTGAATGATGGGGGAACTGCTCAAGTGTGTGAGCAGTGAACACACACACTCCATGTAGGCTTTTGCAGGACCTCTCTGGAGAAAAGGTCTGTTGTACTGAAAATACAGTTGTCATGTGGATACTGTTTACCCATGCCTATTTCAGACTTTCAGCAGTGAATGTTATATTATGTAAATTGTACAGTACACTGCGTGGGCATCTGCCTCCACCAATCATGGGGCATACTTACAAATATCCTCCACACAGTGCATGTAAGCCATCTTTTTATCCCTACACCTACACCATACTAAACTGTACAGTACGCTGTGATGCAACATGGAATAGAATGCAAATGTGTGTGTGTGTGTATATAACTGTGTATAACTATAAAGTGAGAAAATGACTCTATAGGACTCCCAGAGGAGGCGAAGTCTAGGGCATAGTGGGCCAAATGCTGTAGAGGTGCCATAAACTATAGGAAGCAGAGAGCAATCTCTTTCACACACACACACACACACACACACACACACACACACACACACACACACACACACACACACACAGCTCCAATGGAGAGCAGCATAGCAGTAGCAAGCTCTGGCAGGGAGAGACATTAATCATGTCACTGGATCCCAGGAGGAGGAGTCACACACACACACACACACACACACACACCGAACACTGAGCTTGTAGGTTGACTGATCTGTGGGAGGACAGAGGACTCTGCTCTGATTAACACTGTATTATTCAGCTTACACCGGGCTGATCCCAGATCTGTATGTGCCAACTCCTCTCGCTGTCTATGGCATGACAATGATAGTCAGGTGGCCAAAGCTCCAACAGATCTGGGGCTAATCTTTCATTAGTCTTCAATTGAATGACTTGCACTATGTTGTCTAAGGGGAACTGGTGTTTTTGTGTGGACTGTGTTAAAGAAAGAGCAAAAACGACATCAGATGATCTCAGGTTGACCTCATGAGACGTACTGCAGCAGGACAACACTTTGAGAGCTGACCGTTTCAGCCAGCTGTGGTCTAACAGCAGCCCTGAGACGTACTGCAGCAGGACAACACTTTGAGAGCTGACCGTTTCAGCCAGCTGTGGTCTAACAGCAGCCCTGAGACGTACTGCAGCAGGACAACACTTTGAGAGCTGACCGTTTCAGCCAGCTGTGGTCTAACAGCAGCCCTGAGACATACTGCAGCAGGACAACACTTTGAGAGCTGACCGTTTCAGCCAGCTGTGGTCTAACAGCAGCCCTGAGACGTACTGCAGCAGGACAACACTTTGAGAGCTGACCGTTTCAGCCAACTGTGACCTAACAGCAGCCCTGAGACATACTGCAGCAGGACAACACTTTGAGAGCTGACCGTTTCAGCCAACTGTGACCTAACAGCAGCCCTGAGACATACTGCAGCAGGACAACACTTTGAGAGCTGACCGTTTCAGCCAGCTGTGGTCTAACAGCAGCCCTGAGACATACTGCTGCAGGACAACACTTTGAGAGCTGACCGTTTCAGCCAGCTGTGGTCTAACAGCAGCCATGAGACGTACTGCAGCAGGACAACACTGAGAGCTGACCGTTTCAGCCAGCTGTGGTCTAACAGCAGCCCTGAGACGTACTGCAGCAGGACAACACTTTGAGAGCTGACCGTTTCAGCCAGCTGTGGTCTAACAGCAGCCATGAGACATACTGCAGCAGGACAACACTTTGAGAGCTGACCGTTTCAGCCAACTGTGACCTAACAGCAGCCCTGAGACATACTGCAGCAGGACAACACTTTGAGAGCTGACCGTTTCAGCCAGCTGTGGTCTAACAGCAGCCATGAGACATAATGCTGCAGGACAACACTTTGAGAGCTGACCGTTTCAGCCAACTGTGACCTAACAGCAGCCCTGAGACGTACTGCAGCAGGACAACACTGAGAGCTGACCGTTTCAGCCAGATGTGGTCTAACAGCAGCCATGAGACATAATGCTGCAGGACAACACTTTGAGAGCTGACCGTTTCAGCCAGCTGTGGTCTAACAGCAGCCATGAGACGTACTGCAGCAGGACAACACTGAGAGCTGACCGTTTCAGCCAGCTGTGGTCTAACAGCAGCCCTGTGAGACACCAGTGTTATGCCTGGGTCAATGAGTCATCAGGACCCACGGTGTTGATAAAGGCAGGTCCTGGTGTCTCTCTGTTTTAACATGACTGTAAAACACAACACCCTCATTAGAGAGGCTGACAGACAGGGGGAGGGAAGAACAGGATGTGCAGTCATCCAGAGAGAGAGAGAGAGCCTTGCTATTGAGAAAGGCCGCCGTAGGCAGACCTGGCTCTCAAGAGAAGACAGGCTATGTGCCCACTGCCCACAAAATGAGGTGGAAACTGAGCTGCACTTCCTAACCTCCTGCCAAATGTATGACCATATCAGAGACACATATTTCCCTCAGATTACACAGACCACAAAGAATTTGAAAATAGCTCACATATCTATTGGGTGAAATACCCTACCAGAGAGAGAGAGAGAGACTTAGGGTACTTCTGTTCATTAGTCATTTCAATGAAATACATACCAATTGATTGGTGAATAATGTGAAGTGTCAGGGCAGTGTAGAGACTAGAGACGGTGATGTAAGATCTAAAGGCACCTCCTCATTATTTATCTTTGCTGGCTGAAAGGAAATCCACTCTGTCTGGCTGCTGTTTGGTGCTTTTATTTAAACCCCTCCTTGATGTCCTAGTTTCATAGTGGCAGACTCCATTAGCCATTCTAGAACAGATTCCAGGAGTGGGCTATTGATTGAAAATCACACTCCCACACAGTGGTTCCAACACACAACATTACTGTCAGAACATAGGCTAGCACGCCGAGCCAGACACTGAGGAAAATCATCCTATTGGAATCAATGCCTCAGTTACTGTTCCTGTCCCAGCCCGGCCTGATGTGGTGTGTACATGCTAGGCCAATACGGGACACACACACACACACACTGGAGACCTATAGCACGTGCTTTCTCTGATTGGGTTAACTGCTGTGCTCTGTTAACCACTCCACCTCTGTACAACATGACAGTATCAGTCCTGTCAGCAGGCTCCTCTGTCACCTTGCAGCCGCTCCTGTCATCCATCCCAATGTGTTTGGGGAGTCGGGACGGAGATGATTTTCAACACACACAACAACATGAATTATGTTATTACTGAGAGATTGTTCTCCGGCTGATTAAAGTTGTCAGCATTGGTTAGTTCCGTGGTGGGCTGTGCTGTGACTCTTTCTCTCTCTCGCTCCCTCTCTCTCTGTGTCTCTGGCAGTATATAGGCCATGTGATACATGTCCATGCTGGCTGGCCTTGATGCAGTTACTGTAAGGGGATTTTCAGTAGCTTTTTCAGGCTGTAGTGTAATTGAGGCCGTTATGGTCATCTAAACAATGCCTTCCTCTTCCCTTAGCGACTCGGTCCAGCTATAGTTGTCATGGTTTCTGTGTGTCAGAGAGTCAAGTGCTCTTCTGTTTGAGAGTATTCAGAAGATAAACGGATCCATCACAGATAAGCATACTGATTATTAGCACTGCAGAAACAAGGAGAATTTTCTAGGCTAAACTGTTTCTCCATCTCACTACAGCGTGATTGGAACTGACTAGAGACAAGCTGATGACAATTACTCTCATGGTGGTGAATTTCGTACAAAATGTGCTGGTTGAGTTTCTGCCTCGAGGGCTCATCTGTGAAATGTCAGCGTGTGTGTTTTGTTCTAGAGGGAACCACTGAAAGGAAAGATCACTCTGCAGTCAGTACAGAGACTGTATGGTGTAGTAATCTCACCATGGCAGAACACAACACACACACACACACACACACAACACACACACTGACTGTATGGTGTAGTAATCTCACCATGGCAGAACACAACACACACACACACACACACACACACTGACTGTATGGTGTAGTAACCTCACCATGGCAGAACACAACACACACACACACACACACACACACACACACACACACACAACACACACACTGACTGTATGGTGTAGTAACCTCACCATGGCAGAACACAACACACACACACACACACACACAACACACACACTGACTGTATGGTGTAGTAATCTCACCATGGCAGAACACAACACACACACACACAACACACACACACTGACTGTATGGTGTAGTAATCTCACCATGGCAGAACACAACACACACACACACACAACACACACACTGACTGTATGGTGTAGTAATCTCACCATGGCAGAACACAACACACACACACACAACACACACAACACACACACTGACTGTATGGTGTAGTAACCTCACCATGGCAGCACACAACACACACACTGACTGTATGGTGTAGTAATCTCACCATGGCAGAACAGCAGATGGGTCTGTCAGCACTGTGGGCTGGGCTGGCATTCACACTAGTGATTTGTCCGTCCCTAAAGTAGCAGAGTACAGGACCAGACAGCTCATGTACACAGTGCTACTGGAATAATTGCATAATGCATGTTTTTGTGAAGCATTTCGACAGAGGAGGAGGACATGGGGTAGCTGCTTCTTCAGGGAGTAGGTTTGACTACACCCACAGATGGCATTCAATGCTGTATGTTCTTTTAAGTATAAAGCTGGGTGGTTCGTGGTCACTGCTTCGGCCTTTTCACTTGATATGTTGGCCTAGTTCTGTTTTTCCCATAAGTGACGTCATTGTTGATTGCTGTATCCAAGTTTCCAGCTTTTTCAAACATTATTGTCGACACTCTACATTAAGGTGTACTTTATAAATGGCTTAGAAACGGCTAATTACTAGATAGTTTGTAAATATAACACATTGGTTTTGCTCGCTAAACGCTTCCCTGTCTCACTAATGGTACGGTGTGCTCCTACAGGAAGCCTCGTCCTGTCTCCCAGCTGGTTGCTCAGCGGGTAGCGCCGCAGTTCGCCTCGCCCACGCTGCTGCCCAAGAAGGACAAGAAGGACAGAACGGACCAGGAGAAGAATGACAAAGAGCCCACAGTGAAGAAGAACAACCACAAGAAGATGAGGTAAACATTCACAGATAAACAACTGTTTATCATGAACCTGTTGCATTTAACCTGTAGTAGTAGTAGTATGGTGTGATTAGTTGTAGTATGATAGTGTGTAGTAGTAGTAGTAGTATGATAGTGTGTAGTAGTAGTAGTATGATAGTGTGTAGTAGTAGTAGTAGTAGTAGTAGTAGTAGTAGTATGATAGTGTGTAGTAGTAGTAGTATGATAGTGTGTAGTAGTAGTATGGTGTGATTAGTTGTAGTATGATAGTGTGTAGTAGTAGTAGTATGATAGTGTGTAGTAGTAGTAGTAGTATGATAGTGTGTAGTAGTAGTAGTATGATAGTGTGTAGTAGTAGTAGTAGTAGTAGTATGATAGTGTGTAGTAGTAGTAGTTTGATAGTGTGTAGTAGTAGTAGTAGTATGATAGTGTGTAGTAGTAGTAATAGTAGTAGTAGTATGATAGTGTGTAGTAGTAGTAGTAGTATGATAGTGTGTAGTAGTAGTAGTAGTATGATAGTGTGTAGTAGTAGTAGTATGATAGTGTTTAGTAGTAGTATTATGATAGTGTTTAGTAGTAGTATTATGATAGTGTGTAGTAATAGTAGTAGTATGATAGTGTTTAGTAGTAGTAGTATGATAGTGTTTAGTAGTAGTATTATGATAGTGTGTAGTAGTAGTAGTATTATAGTGTTTAGTAGTAGTATGATAGTGTGATTAGTAGTAGTAGTATTATAGTGTTTAGTAGTAGTTGTAGTATGGTGTGATAAGTAGTAGTAGTAGTATGATAGTGTGTAGTAGTAGTAGTAGTATGATAGTGTGTAGTAGTAGTAGTAGTATGATAGTGTGATTAGTAGTAGTATGATAGTGTGATTAGTAGTAGTATAGTGTGATTAGTAGTAGTATGATAGTGTGATTAGTAGTAGTATGATAGTGATTAGTAGTAGTAGTATGATAGTGTGATTAGTATCAGCATGATAGTGTGATTAGTAGTAGTAGTAGTATGATAGTGTGATTAGTATCAGCATGATAGTGTGATTAGTATCAGCATGATAGTGTGATTAGTATCAGCATGATAGTGTGATTAGTATCAGCATGATAGTGTGATTAGTATCAGCATGATAGTGTGATTAGTATCAGCATGATAGTGTGATTAGTATCAGCATGATAGTGTGATTAGTATCAGCATGATAGTGTGATTAGTATCAGCATGATAGTGTGATTAGTATCAGCATGATAGTGTTTAGTAGTATGATAGTGTGATTAATAGTAGTATCAGCATGATAGTGTTAATTATTAGTATGATAGTGGGATTATTACTAGTATTATTAGTGTCAGTGTAGCAGTATCAAAGTAGTATGATAGTAGAAAGGTACAGTTGAAGTCTGAAGTTTACGTACACTTAGGTTGAAGTCATTAAAACTCAATCCACAAATGTCTTGTTAACAAACTATAGTTTTGGCAAGTTGGTTAGGACATCTACTTTGTGCATGACACATTATTTTTACAAAAATTGTTTACAGACAGATTATTTCATTTATAATTCACTGTATCACAATTCCAGTGGGTCAGAAGTTTTCATACACTAAGTTGACTGTGCCTTTAAACAGCTTGGAAAATTCCAGAAAGTGATGTCATGGCTTTAGAAGCTTCTGAATGGTTAATTGACACCATTTGAGTCAATTGGAGGTGTGCATGTGGATGTATTTCAAGGCCTACCTTCAAACTCAATGACTCTGCATGACATCATGGGAAAATCAAAAGAAATCAGCCAGGACCTCAGAAAAAAAATGTGTGGACCTCCACAAGTCTGGTTCATCCTTGGGAGCAATTTCCAAATGCCTGAAGGTACCACGTTCATCTGTACAAACAATAGTACACAAGTATAAACACCATGGGACCATGCAGCTGTCATATCGCTCAGGAAGGAGAGGTGTTCTGTCTCCTAGAGATGAACGTACTTTGGTGCAAAAGTGCAAATCAATCCCAGAACAACAGCAATACCTTGTGAAGATGCTGGAGGAAACTGGTACAAAAGTATCTATATCCACAGTAAAACAAGTTTTATATCGACGTAGCCTGAAAGGCCGCTCAGCAAGGAAGAAGCCACTGCTCCAAACACGCCATACAAAAGCCAGACTACCGTTTGCAACTGCACATGGGGACAAAGATCGTACTTTTGGAGAAATGTCCTCTGGTCTGATGAAAGGAAATTAGAACTGTTTGGCCAGAATGACCATCGTTATGTTTGGAGGAAAAAGGGGGAAGCCGAAGAACACCATCCCAACCGTGAAGCACGGGGGTGGCAGCATCATGTTGTGTGGGTGCTTTGCTGCAGGAGGGACTGGTGCACTTCACAAAATAGATAGCATCATGAGGCAGGGAAATTATGTGGATATATTGAAGCAACATCTCAAGACATCAGTCAGGAAGTTGAAGCTTGGTCGTAAATGGGTCTTCCAAATGGACAATGACCCCAAGCATACTTCCAAAGTTGTGGCAAAATAGCTTAAGAACAACAAAGTCAAGGTATTGGGAGTGGCCGTCATAAAGCCCTGACCTCCATCCCATAGAAAATTTGTGGGCATAACTGAACAAGCGTGTGCGAGCAAGGAGGCCTACAAACCTGACTCAGTTACACCAGCTCTGTCAGGAGGAATGGGCCAAAATTCACCGAACTTATTGTGGGAAGATTGTGGAAGGCTACCTGAAACGTTTGACCCAAGTTCAACAATTTAAATGCAATGCTACCAAATACTAATTGAGTGTATGTAAACTTCTGATCCACTGGGAATGTGATGAAAGAAATTAAAGCTGAAATAAATAATTCGCTCTACTATTATTCTGACTTTTCACATTCTTAAAATAAAGTGGTGATTCTAATTTACCTAAAACAGGGAATTTTTACAAGGATTAAATGTCAGGAATTGTGGAAAAACTGAGTTTAAATGTACTTGGCTGAGGTGTATGTAAACTTCTGACTTCAACTGTATATGGTTTCCACATATTTCATAAGCGCTCCAGTTTGTGTGGTTTACCCCTATCCTCTCTCTCTCTGTCAAAGGCTTATAACATCCATCTGTCTCCTCTCCCTCAATCAGGCCCAGGTTAAAAAACATTGACAGGAGCAGCGCTCAGCACCTAGAGGTCACGGTTGGAGACCTGACTGTCATCATCACAGACTTTAAGGAGAAAACCAAACCTCCCCCCTCCTCCACCACCACCACACCCCCCACCTCTACCACCCCCTCCAGCACTGTGTCTGTGTCTGCAGAACACCACAGTGGCTCCAGCTCAGACAACAACACTGAGAGAGGGGTCTCACGGTCATCTTCACCCCGGGGAGAGGGCTTCTTAGTCGGGACAGAGTCCCACTAGACCACCCCAATTGGAACCCCAGCCTCCCTCCCCAAGTTGGAGGCCCTGACCACCAAACTCCTAGCCCAACAGACCCTCAGACCTCTAACCCCTAGACCTTGGCCTGGATCCCCAACCCCTAGACCTTGGCCTGGATCCCAGACACCGAGACCTTGGCCTGGATCCCCAACCCCTAGACCCTGGCCTGGACCCCCAACCCCTAGACCCTGGCCTGGACCCCCAACCCCTAGACCTTGGCCTGGATCCCCGACACCGAGACCTTGGCCTGGATCCCCAACCCCTAGACCTTGGCCTGGATCCCCGACACTGAGACCTTGGCCTGGATCCCCAACCCCTAGACCTTGGCCTGGACCCCCAACCCCTAGACCTTGTCCTGGATCCCTGACCCCTAGACCTTGGCTATGACTACTCATGGCTTAACATAGGCCACTCTAACCTCACTCCTCTGTCCTCAACTCTGATATGTAATGTTATCTCTGGACTTGCACATTTACTGTAGTACTAGCTACAGGTTACAGCTAGATCAACACATTTAGCAGCTACAGGTTACAGCTAGATCAACACATTTAGCAGATACAGGTTACAGCTAGATCAACACATTTAGCAGCTACAGGTTACAGCTAGATCAACACATTTAGCAGCTACAGGCTACAGCTAGATCAACACATTTAGCAGCTACAGGCTACAGCTAGATCAACACATTTAGCAGCTACAGGTTACAGCTGGATCAACACATTTAGCAGCTACAGGCTCCAGCTGGATCAACACATTTAGCAGCTACAGGTTACAGCTGGATCAACACATTTAGCAGCTACAGGCTACAGCTGGATCAACACATTTAGCAGCTACAGTTTATAGCTAGCACTACTACTACCAACCTTGAGTTGTGGTTTGCTTTTGGACAAAAAAAACACCACAATCTGAAGTCTTGTTTTAATGAAATTTCTCTGATTAACTTTAGGCCAATTTAACTGACTTTTAAAAACTATTTTTTGAAACCTGTGTTCTAAACATGAAGTAATGTCATTACATTTAGCTGATCTTAGCCCATTGTACAGCTCTGTTTTAATGTGTTATAACATCACGTCAGTGTTAGTATCCATGTCAACATCGGAACTTCCAACCTCCTGTCCAATGACAACTGTCGTGACATGATGATTATGGTTCAGAGTTCTTCAGTTTGTGTTGCATTATGGGAGAAAACACGAGGTACATGTGGAGAGGATGCAAAACCTATGGGCTCTCTTTTGGTACTTGTCTCTCAGTTGTAAAGTGTCATTTATTGATTGAATGTGTTGGAGACTGAATTGTATTGTCATTGATTCACATCAGCCGGGACCTGGTGTGGTTTTATCATTCATGAGAAAATGTTCTTCAAAACAGCGTCTGTTTTTGAATTGTGTCCGTTTTAACACCACCTCAAATGGTTGATCATAACCGTGTCACAACATTCACTGTTACATTTTCTATACTTTGTTTTGTTTCTACCAAGCTTTGCTGTTTAGAAATGTATGGACGACTTGGTTGATTACATGGTTCAATGTCTATAAAGAAAGATATAAATAATGGCATTATGTATTGGAAAAGAGTTCTGCTTTCTGTCTGTTGTTCGTGTTTCTATAACAACAGGGTTCTAGACTTTTAACAGCTTGTCCTGGATATGAACCAGGGTTCTAGACTTTTAACAGCTTGTCCTGGATATGAACCAGGGTTCTAGACTTTTAACAGCTTGTCCTGGATATGAACCAGGGTTCTAGGGAACGTATGTTTGGATGGTCATTGATGAACAATAATGGGTAAGTAGTGAAAGCAATTCTAGCCACAGTGTTTGACCGACACAATTGGCATGATGTACAGTATTCACACACCTTGACTTTTTCCTCATTTTGTTACAAGGTGGGATTAAAATGGGTGAAATTGTATTTTTTTTGTTGTCAACGATCTAGATAAATATTCAAACCCCTGAGTCAATACATGTTAGAATCCCATTTCTTCCTCTCTGGCGACTGAGTTAGGAAGGAGGCCTACATCTGTGTAGTGACTGGGTGTATTGACACACCATCCAAAGTGTAATTAATAACTTCACCATGCTCAAAGGGATATTACATTTCTGTTTTTTTATTTGATTGTTTACCCATCTACCAATAGGTGCCCTTCTTTGTGAGGCACTGGAAAACCTCCCTAAACTTTATGGTTGAATCTGTGTTTGAAATTCACTGCTTGACTGAGGGACCTTTCAGATAATTGTATGTGTTGGGTTCAGAGATGAGGTAGTCATTCAAAAATCATGTTAACAACTGTTATTGCACACAGAGTGAGTCCATGCAACTTATTAGATGACTTGTTAAACACATTTTTTACTCCCGAACTGATTTAGGCTTGTCATAACAGGGTGGTTGAATACTTATTGACTCAAGACATTTTAGCTTTAATTTTTTAAATTCCACTTTGACATTGTGGGGTATTGTGTGTGGGCCAGTGACACAACATCTCAATTTAATCCATTTTAAATTCAGGCTGTAACACAACAAAATGTGGAAAAAGTCTAGGGGTGTGAATACTTTCTGAAGGCGCAGAGTAGATCTTTCCTTTGTCTGGCCCTCCGGTGGCTACCGAGGATGAAAAGCCAGCCTTTTTACATACCGATAGCGCCATCTAGTGGATAACCTCTAACCCACATCAAATACAATGCAGTTTCGTTTATTATAGGTCGACAATTAAAACATATCAGTAATATCAGAAGGATGCTCTAATATTTCCTCATGAATGTGGTTTTGAAAAGTATATTTATTGTGTAGCCTACTTCTCAGAGTCACACACAGACCGGGAAAGGGATTCACTGTTATTTATACCCCTCCCTTCCCCCAATGGTTCTCACAGAACAGTGTCTTGCCTGCAGTGTGAATGGTAGCAGCCAGCTTCGTTCTGTGTCATGACTTCGAGTTCTGAAAGCGCTTTTACTTTTAATAATGCGCCGCTACATTCGTGCATTCCTCGTGTGCATGTTGTTTGCCGTGTTCTCGGCCTTGTACGTGTATAGTAAACTATTTTATTCAGATCTGTCGGTCGGAGGAGGAGGAGGACTGGGTGAGAAGACTTTCCTCCATCGAGCCGCGGCCTCTAAGCGAAGCGACATTGGACAAGAAACCAGGCGAGGCCCAGACGAAGCAGAACCAGGCGATCAACACTGGTACACTGGCTGATAGTTACACTGCTTATTATATAGCTAGATTGTAATACACTTCAAAAGGCTTCAAACTAAACGAATGCATAACTTTCTTGGTGAACAAATATTTCCTCTGCAAGTAATGTATTGGAATGTGCACCATTGACAGATGTGTCTCCACAATAGTATCAGTATCAACAAATATACTGCGACAAGACTAATTGTAACAATTCCTCTGGTTAACTTTCTGCATCCTTCCCACGTTCACTATGGTCATGGACACTGTGTACTTGCAGTTCCAGCCCAAACAACAACATTAGGATCAATTGCTTCTCGCAAAGAAATGTAAATATAGCGAAACAAGCTCAATATAGCGAAACAAGCTCAATATAGCGTGTATGTACCTGTAATAAAGAAACATACGCATTTTTCTGCGGGAAAGTTGACTGGTTGAATTAGGTTCACTAGCGCGCATGGAGGTTCAATAACATGTATTTCTTCGTGACTTGACTGTTGAGTTATTTCCACAACATCAAGAGATTTATTTTCATAGCTGATTGGTTTTCCTTCACCCTTTTGACCAACACTTTGAGGTGGTGCTGGCTGACCTACTAGGGGACCGACATTGTAAATACGAAAGTATTCTTAATTAACTGACTTGCCTAGTTAAATAAAGGTTAAATAAAAATAAATACTAGTTACAGATGTTTTGAGACAAACACATGTGGGCATGAGTCGGTAGTCTACAACAGAAAAGCATTACCACTGAATAATAATAATAATAATAACAGGAAAACAGAGTGCAGTTGTTGAAATGGAAGTTAAATATCTGTTGGCCAACTTCAGTGGTCTCTGCTGGATTGCTAAGCAACAGGATATGCAATTAAACGGGTGCTTATGGCCTTTAACAGTTTGTTACAGTCAACAAACTAGTGTGAATGACAAACAAGATAATCCGGTTGCCTAGACGAACACACCCCCTTCTCTCCTACAACAACTTTTAAATGCTCACCTTGCTGCTTTGTCTCTCTTCAGTCAAGCAAGGGATCTCTGTCAGCTGTCAGGTTTAGCTGGCGGTGACAGGCATCTGGATTGCTGTGTGATGAGAGGAGAAGAATAGCCTTTTCAAATCCTCCGAACCAGTTGGTGAACCTGGCACAAATCATTGACAAAGGTTTTAACCTTTTAAATGAAACAAACGTTGGTTTGACTGTAGCATACTTGTCTTTATTGGCAGGTACATCATGAGGAAAGCAGAGGGCCGTGTGAGGACGGCTGCAGCCATGCACCTGGCTGTCGTGGCCTGCGGACAGAGACTAGAGGAGACTCTCACCATGCTGAAGTCTGCTGTTATGCTCAGCATCAAACCACTGTGCCTACACATCTTCGCTGAAGACCAGCTGCACGCCAGCTTTATAGAAGCTGTGAGTTGGACTGGATGCACTACAAGGCCTATAGCCTGTGATTGGAAGCATAATAATGTGGTAGTAATGAGATGTGATAATGACGTTGTAATATCATGTCCTACTATGATAATGTAATAGCATCTACATCACAACTCTAACATATAGGCTTCAATAAAGTCCCATTTGGTCCAGTGTACATGATACACACAGAATAGAAAACACTGAACAGCTGCTCTTTCCATAACAGACTGACCAGGTGAATCCAGGTGAAAGCTATGATCCCTTGTTGATGTCACCTGTTAAAGCCACTTCAATCAGTGTAGATGAAGGTGAGGAGACAGGTTAAAGAAGGATTTTTAAGCATTGAGACATGAATTGTGTATATGTGGCCTTCAGAGGGTGAATGGGCTAGACAAAAGATTGAAGTGCCTTTTGAATTGGGAACGGTAGTAGATGCCAGGCGTACTGGTTTGTGTTAAGAACCGCAATGCTAATATGATGAGCTTACGGCTCCCGAGTGGCGCAGCGGTCTAAGGCACTGCATCTCAGTGCTAGAGGCGTCACTACAGACCCTGGTTCGATCCCAGGCTGTATCACAACCGACTGATCGGGAGTCCCATAGGGCAGCACACAATTGGCCCAGCGTCGTCCAGGTTAGGGGAGGGTTTGGCCGGGGTAGGCCGTCATTGTAAAATAAGAATTTGTTTTTAAATGACTTGCCTAGTTAAATGAAGGTTAAATAAATCAAATTAAAACGCTAAACAGTTTCCTGTGTATATCAAGAATGATCCACCACCAAAAGGACATCCAGCCAACTTGACACAACTGTGGGAAGCATTGGAGTCAACGTGGGCCAGCCTCCCTGTGGAACGCTTTCCACACCTCTTAGAGTCCATTCCCTGACAAATTGAGGCTGTTCTGAGGGAAAAGGGGGATGTAACTCAATATTGGGAAGGTGTTCCTCATGTTTGGTGTACTCAGTGTATAACCTAGACCAGGGGTGTATAACTAACTCCATGGAGGGCCCAGGTTCTGCAGGTTTTTGTTTTTTCCTTTCAATTAAGGCCTAGACAACCAGGTGTGGGGAGTTCCTTACTAATTAGTGACCTGAATTCGTCAATCAAGTACAACGGAGGAGCGAAAACCTGCCGACACTCAGACCTCCGTGGCCTAGAGGTTATCTATCCTGTCTATAAACTGAGTATTTACCTCTTTTTAAAACCTCTGTGTAATAACACTTGTCTGTTTGCTTTGTTCTGTGTTTAGTTAGAGTCGTGGCCAGGTTCATTCCGTTCCAGGTTTAACTACACTCTGTACCCCATCACCTTCCCCCGTGAGAATGCTGGAGAGTGGAAGAAGCTCTTCAAACCATGTGCTTCTCAGAGACTATTCCTGCCTGTGAGTTTCGTAGCTGGAGAAATTCCATTTTGTTTAATTAAATATTAGCGTGATGATGGTTTCCATGGCCTCAGAATAATATCTTGGAGTAAAAATGTTACTGTACATGTGTACACTGCTAAATGGGTTGTCTGTTTCTGATTCTCTCTTGTCTTCAGTTGATCCTAAAGGAGGTGGACTCAGACATCTTGTTCCTGATCTCTAACCTCTGTTTCTGTTCCCCAGCTCATCCTAAAGGAGGTGGATTCTCTAGTCTACGTGGACTCGGACATCTTGTTCCTCCAGCCTGTAGACGCTCTGTGGTCCCTGCTAGCTCACTTCAACGCTACCCAGCTGGCCGCCATGGCGCCGGAGCACGAGGAGCCACGCATCGCCTGGTACAGCCGCTTCGCCCGCCACCCCTACTATGGCAGGACGGGCATCAACTCTGGAGTCATGCTCATGAACATGACACGCATCAGGGCCACATACTTCAAGGTAATATAAACTTTGACCAGCAGAGGTCACCATTGCAATACATTCAGGGGTAATATAAACTTCGACCAGCAGAGGTCACCATTGCAATACAGTCAGATGTAATATAAACTTTGACCAGCAGAGGTCCCCATTGCAATATATTCAGATATAATGTCATCCAGAGATGGGAGAATCGAGATTTTCTGCAATAAATGTATCCTTGTTGAATGAATGACAAACAAACATCATAATTTAAGATGTTTGCACAGGCACTTTGATTTGACACTTAGCTTGTTTTCCACAATGTAACACACCCTCTGTCCTGTTCTGTGTGATCAGAATGACATGACGTCAGTGGGTCTGAGGTGGGAGGAGCTGCTGATGCCCCTGCTGCAGAAATATAAACTAAACATGACCTGGGGAGACCAGGACCTGCTCAACATCATCTTCCATCACAACCCTGGTGAGACTCACAGCTCAGTACCTCCCTTATTACACCACATGATGAGACACATTACATATAGTCATATACCAGTGTATATGGTTGTTATAGTAGAAACATCAAATCAAATTCATTTATAAAGCCCTTCTTACATCAGCTGATATCTCAAAGTGCTGTACAGAAACCCAGCCTAAAACCCCAAACAGCAAGCAATGCAGATGTAGAAGGACGGTGGCTAGGAACAATTCCCTAGAAAGGAGGCCCAACCTTGGAGAGACTCAACTCTCAACACACAGCTGTTTAACACACCATTCAATATGATTTTACTGCTGCTGTTTAATTATTTGTTCATTTTATTTTCTATAACACTTTTTTAAAGCATTGTTGGTTATATGCTTGTAAGTAAGCATTTCACTGTCTACTACACTTGTTGTATTCGGCACGTGACAAATGAAATGTGATTTGATTAGAAACATGAACCTTTTAAATGTAATAGCTGTGGCAGGTATCCCAGCTCCAGCCTTGCAGGGCAGCAGTGTCTTGTCTTATTGTTTACCTGGGTAATAAGGTGTGTGTCGAGATGATCAACTAAGCTCCAGGGCCAGAAGACAACCAGACGTATTGGCTTTGTGCCCCTCTAAACTAGCCCTTGTCTCTCCCTCTCCAGAGTGTCTGTTGGAAGTCCCCTGCCACTGGAACTACCGTCCAGACCACTGTATCTACGGCAGTAACTGTGGCTCCGCGGAGGAGGAGGGTATCTTTATCCTGCACGGGAACAGAGGAGTGTACCATGACCTCAAACAGCCTGCCTTCAGGGCCGTCTACGACGCCATACGACAGGTAAACTAAACGATCACAGATCAGTGTAGTCTACGACTCCGTACGACAGGTAAACTAAACGATCACAGATCAGTGTAGTCTACGACGCCATACGACAGGTAAACTAAACGATCACAGATCAGTGTAGTCTACGACGCCGTACGACAGGTAAACTAAACGATCACAGATCAGTGTAGTCTACGACGCCATACGACAGGTAAACTAAACGATCACAGATCAGTGTAGTCTACGACGCCGTACGACAGGTAAACTAAACGATCACAGATCAGTGTAGTCTACGACGCCGTACGACAGGTAAACTAAACGATCACAGATCAGTGTAGTCTACGACGCCATACGACAGGTACAGTGCCTTGCGAAAGTATTCGGCCCCCTTGAACTTTGCGACCTTTTGCCACATTTCAGGCTTCAAACATAAAGATATAAAACTGTATTTTTTTGTGAAGAATCAACAACAAGTGGGACACAATCATGAAGTGGAACGACATTTATTGGATATTTCAAACTTTTTTAACAAATCAAAAACTGACAAATTGGGCGTGCAAAATTATTCAGCCCTCTTAAGTTAATACTTTGTAGCGCCACCTTTTGCTGCGATTACAGCTGTAAGTCGCTTGGGGTATGTCTCTATCAGTTTTGCACATCGAGAGACTGAAATTTTTTCCCATTCCTCCTTGCAAAACAGCTCGAGCTCAGTGAGGTAGGATGGAGAGCATTTGTGAACAGCAGTTTTCACTTCTTTCCACAGATTCTCGATTGGATTCAGGTCTGGACTTTGACTTGGCCATTCTAACACCTGGATATGTTTATTTTTGAACCATTCCATTGTAGATTTTGTTTTATGTTTTGGATCATTGTCTTGTTGGAAGACAAATCTCCGTCTCAGTCTCAGGTCTTTTGCAGACTCCATCAGGTTTTCTTCCAGAATGGTCCTGTATTTGGCTCCATCCATCTTCCCATCAATTTTAACCATCTTCCCTGTCCCTGCTGAAGAAAAGCAGGCCCAAACCATGATGCTGCCACCACCATGTTTGACAGTGGGGATGGTGTGTTCAGCTGTGTTGCTTTTACGCCAAACATAACGTTTTGCATTGTTGCCAAAAAGTTCAATTTTGGTTTCATCTGACCAGAGCACCTTCTTCCACATGTTTGGTGTGTCTCCCAGGTGGCTTGTGGCAAACTTTAAACAACACTTTTTATGGATATCTTTAAGAAATGGCTTTCTTCTTGCCACTCTTCCATAAAGGCCAGATTTGTGCAATATACGACTGATTGTTGTCCTATGGACAGAGTCTCCCACCTCAGCTGTAGATCTCTGCAGTTCATCCAGAGTGATCATGGGCCTCTTGGCTGCATCTCTGATCAGTCTTCTCCTTGTATGAGCTGAAAGGCTAGAGGGACGGCCAGGTCTTGGTAGATTTGCAGTGGTCTGATACTCCTTCCATTTCAATATTATCGATTGCACAGTGCTCCTTGGGATGTTTAAAGCTTGGGAAATCTTTTTGTATCCAAATCCAGCTTTAAACTTCTTCACAACAGTATCTCGGACCTGCCTGGTGTGTTCCTTGTTCTTCATGATGCTCTCTGCGCTTTTAACGGACCTCTGAGACTATCACAGTGCAGGTGCATTTATACGGAGACTTGATTACACACAGGTGGATTGTATTTATCATCATTAGTCATTTAGGTCAACATTGGATCATTCAGAGATCCTCACTGAACTTCTGGAGAGAGTTTGCTGCACTGAAAGTAAAGGGGCTGAATAATTTTGCACGCCCAATTTTTCAGTTTTTGATTTGTTAAAAAAGTTTGAAATATCCAATAAATGTCATTCCACTTCATGATTGTGTCCCACTTGTTGTTGATTCTTCACAAAAAAATACAGTTTTATATCTTTATGTTTGAAGCCTGAAATGTGGCAAAAGGTCGCAAAGTTCAAGGGGGCCGAATACTTTCGCAAGGCACTGTAAACTAAACGATCACAGATCAGTGTAGTCTACGACGCCGTACGACAGGTAAACTAAACGATCACAGATCAGTGTAGTCTACGAAGCCGTACGACAGGTAAACTAAACGATCACAGGTCAGTGTAGTCTACGACGCCGTACGACAGGTAAACTAAACGATCACAGATCAGTGTAGTCTACGACACCGTACGACAGGTAAACTAAACGATCACAGATCAGTGTAGTCTACGACTCCGTACGACAGGTAAACTAAACGATCACAGATCAGTGTAGTCTACGAAGCCGTACGACAGGTAAACTAAGCGATCACAGATCAGTGTAGTCTACGACTCTGTACGACAGGTAAACTAAGCGATCACAGATCAGGGTAGTCTACGAAGCCGTACGACAGGTAAACTAAGCGATCACGGATCAGTGTAGTCTACGACGCCATACGACAGGTAGGCTAAACGATCACATAGCAGTATTTCAGCCTGCCTTCTGGGCCATCTACGATGCCATACGACAGGTCAACTAAACGATCACAGAGCAGGATTTCAGCCCGCCTTCTGGGCCATCTACGATGCCATACGACAGGTCAACTAAACGATCACAGAGCAGTATTTCAGCCTGCCTTCTGGGCCATCTACGATGCCATACGACAGGTAGGCTAAACGATCACAGAGCAGTATTTCAGCCTGCCTTCTGGGCCATCTACGATGCCATACGACAGGTCAACTAAACGATCACAGAGCAGTATTTCAGCCTGCCTTCTGGGCCATCTACGATGCCATACGACAGGTCAACTAAACGATCACAGAGCAGTATTTCAGCCTGCCTTCTGGGCCATCTACGATGCCATACGACAGGTAGGCTAAACGATCACAGAGCAGTATTTCAGCCTGCCTTCTGGGCCATCTACGATGCCATACGACAGGTAGGCTAAACGATCACAGATCAGTGTTGTCTACGATGCCATACGACAGGTCAACTCAACGATCACAGATAAGGGTTTACAGATGGTAAAACAACGTGATTGTCTTTCATTGATTGTGTATTAGGTGTGTAAGGAAATGTTTGTTTGTGCGTCCAGACCACGTCTATGCAGATCTCCACACGTTTTAGTGGTGAGCGAAACAGATTTCCTCATCAGGATGTGTTCTAACTGATCACAGTTGTTTTAATGATATCGATGACACTGGGCATGTGTTTAATGACATCATCAATGTCCAGGTTCGTATTGCTTTCCTATAACTAAGGGTCGAGCGTCCATCAGAAAGATGCCTGGTCAATATTTCGTCCTTGCCTCTCAGTACGCCTGACACACACACACACACACACACACCTCATACATAATATGTGAGAGTATTAAAGCCGCAGTTAAACCAAGGCTCAGGAAAGAGCAGTAAAGTTTTAGTGCTGATGGTTCATGTAGAGCCTCCACTGGCACAGTGCTCCGTCATCCTCATAAAAACAACACACACATTGGAAATGGAGCTTCATGAGCGGAGGGGGGGGCTTAACTTTTAGTAACCCAATATCAGGGACTAAACCAAACGAGAGGACGTAAAATAGTCATCCCCTTTGATTTCCTGTGAGAGCTGTAAAGGTACTTCCATTATTGGGAAGAGGAGACTGATTGTGTCTGTAGTTGGACCGAGGAGGATAATAAGGTGGGATTTTTCTCTCTCTACATCACCTCAGCAGCTTCATGGACATTTATTCCAATGAAAAGAAAGGTTGGAAGTCTTTCTTAGGCTTTATACAACTATTAAACATGTTTCACTCCCTGTCTATTTGATCACACATTAAAAACAGGCAATGATGTGAATTGTAAAATGGTGAATTGTACTGATTGTAAGACGCTCTGTATAAGAGCTTCTGCCAAATGACTAAAATGTAATGAATTTCTGGCCACAGCTGCAGTAGATATCTAGAAGTGTGGACTTCACGTAGTGCCTGTTTGATAACAGAATGCTCTATGTCTCAGTACTCATTTAGGGAGGATCCTGTGAGCTCTCTGCTGGTCCCACTGGAAGAAGAGCTGTTGAAGACGACCCGTTCATACTGTGGTAAATCACATGTTCTGTTCACTAAGAGACTGGCTCACAGCCTGGCCAACGTCAACAGAGATGCTCAGCCTCCACATGGACGGTAGTCTGAAGTCCTGGGCCTCCAGGCTGTCCTATAGTGTTGTCATGTTCAGAGAGGTGGTGGCCTGGGTTCTGTTCATTAGAGCACACTGTAGCAAAACATTTTGCAACGGATAACTAAAATGGGTGTTTCTTATTGGACAAGTTGAGCTAGTGCCTACTCTGTTTCATTTTGTCGTCTTCTGTTTCATGACTACTTGGCACCTACAGCTACATGGCTGAAGGAATTTATTTATACATTTTTATTTAACTGGGCAAGTCAGTTAAGAACAAATGTAAATTTTACAATATCAGCCTACCCCGGGCAAACCCTCCCCTAACTCGGACGATGCTGGGCCAGTTGTGGGCCACCCTATGGGACTCCTGATCACGGCCGGTTGTGGGCCACCCTATGGGACTCCTGATCACGGCCGGTTGTGGGCCACCCTATGGGACTCCTGATCACGGCCGGTTGTGGGCCACCCTATGGGACTCCTGATCACGGCCGGTTGTGGGCCACCCTATGGGACTCCTGATCACGGCCGGTTGTGGGCCACCCTATGGGACTCCTGATCACGGCCGGTTGTGGGCCACCCTATGGGACTCCCGATCACGGCCGGTTGTGATACAGCCCGGAATCAAACCAAGGTCTGTAGTGACGCCTCTAGCATTGAGATGCAGTGTCTTAGACCACTTCGCCACTCGGGAGGAAGAGACTAGATGGACGTTGGTGACTTCATATGCAGGAGATACATACAGTGTGAAGAATGATGTCGCTGTCATCACTACAGATCCCACATCTTGTTCAGCGTTTCTCTGGTCATAGTCATCTGTTTAGGAGGCTATATGGCATTTCCAATGCTGACGAGGCTCTTCTTTAATAGTGCTGTCTGCTGTATTCAAGAGGCCTTGCTCTCCATATTGGAGAATTTGGTCTTATCCGGCCAGCAGAACATGACTAAACTCAATCAGCCTTCCTAAGCTAAATGGTACCTCTCCTATTGACAAAGAGCTACTCTGAGCCCTCTGCCATAATGTGAACAGCATAGTGCCATGGGAGAAGAAGAAGGCACAGACAGGAAGCTGTTTTGGAGTTTGCTTGATTGAAAATGCCCTTTTTTCAATGGCAGTCTTTCCCCTTTCTATTTTAAGATAAGAGGAACAAGATACGGATTAATGTGAGTTCTGGATGTTGACAGTTTATTGTCGTTCTTTAGTTTTTGTGTCAATTTGTTTACTTGAGAAATAGTTACAACCAGTACTTCTCTTTGTGTGTTATTTTGTTTGTGAAGGGTTTTATTAGATGTGGTCTGGATGAAGCCGTCCGTACGTTCTGCACTGATCAGTTTCAGACACATTGTCAGACATTTATACCAGTCTTTATTACTCTGATGTTCTGCTCAATTCCCTCCTTTAAACATGCTGGAACATTGTCTTTGAAGAACCACTTCACTCTGCAGTCAGTCAGTTTTCATGTGTTGTTCAGGCGACAGATCGTCTTCGGTACATTCATTTGCGTTGTGTTTATAACTAATGCCAAAGTTCTTTTGCACTGTTGAATGTATATTTGAAACATTGACCGTCAAAACAGACAACTTCCTTCTGTCCGTCATAGAATGATCTTGAAATTGTTTAGTCATTTTTACAATACTTATCTTCCTAATGATTACTTTGTGTATTAAATGCAGTATATTTTGTAGCAGAAAGGTAGTACTCACCTTTTTGTATATGTCTGTCACTGTATCTTAACCAACACGTACTGTATTCTGTTAAATCCAGTAGTACACAATTTGATATCTTGCCACCAGATGGCAGCATTGCTGCATCATGAACAGCAGTTAGCTGGACCAGAGGAGAGACTGTCAGGTTCACCTATTACATGGAGGGGGATTCATGACTAAATGTGGGACAAATATACACCGGTAACTAAATGTATGCCGTCAAAATATCTATGCAGCAATAATGTTATGGGGCGCTGCCTGTGTGGTTCAGATGGGAGTCAATCTGTCAATAAATCAAGTATAAATTCTTTATGATTGTCCTTACAGTTAACAGCTACGTAGTGGAGGTAGTATTTACAACTATTCACTATGTCAATATGAATGCCTGATATTCCCTGCCATCGCCCTAATAACTCTTGTGAACTTGTGCTTGGCTTGCGGCTTCTCTATTGTCTCCATTGATTGTGTCACATCACCTCCACTTCAAGCAAACGATGGAACAAACTCCTAACCGCTGGCACTGTTCCTTATGAGATGATCAGATTTCCACTGATACTCAGCATCTTTTTAATTTATTCTGCGAAGGTCAGGGACTTGAGCCAGATTGATGGCCTGTTTCTGTAGCTGTTCCTCACAGATCAATATAACAGTAAATACCCAGTGACCCGGCCGTGTGGGGCCCTGGTGTCTGTCTCTGCTTTGAGCTGCTCATAACCTGGAACTGATGGGCCGTTAACATAACGCTGTAGGGCGCCCAGCTCTACTGCCATGGCATTGACCATATTGAATGGTGTTAGTGTAATGCAGCTTCCCATCTATATAGTCATGAGTTCATCCCAAATGCCACCCTATTCCCTATGCAGTGCACTATTATTGAGCATGTTCCCATGGGCCCTGGTGAATGGTAGTGCGCTAAATGGGGGATAGAAAGGGAAAGTAAAGGGGGGTACTCTGCATTTAACCCAACCCCTCTGAATCAGAGCGGTGCGGGGGGCTGCCTTAATCCACATCCTGGTCTTCGGCGACCAGGGAACAGTGGGTTAACTGCCTCGTTCAGGGGAACAGTGGGTTAACTGCATTGTTCAGGGGAACAGTGGGTTAACTGCCTTGTTCAGGGAACAGTGGGTTAACTGCCTCGTTCAGGGGCAGAACCACAGATGTTTACCTTGTCAGCTCGGGGATTGGATCCAGAAACCTTTGGGTTACTAGTCCAACCCTGTAACCAGGAAGAGCCATTTGGTATGTAACCCCTTTACTGCTGTGGTCTGATTCATAACGTGAAGAAACTTCATTTACTACTTCATCTATAAGAGATTATCAATCACTTTGACCTTTTGTGGTCCAACGTACCAAGTAACACCCTGGTTCCCAGGGGATGAAGACAAGGGGAGGGGCTTGAGCACAATGTTAGAAATTCAATATTTTCTATCAGCTAGTTTTTACTTCCCTGAAACTCTTAAGTTTTATATCCTCATAAATAACTATGATTTCATTTCTCACCAGGGGTTAGGGATGGAGCTGGTCCAGATAAATACATGACCTCAAGCAGTCAGTACTGCTGGTCAATGTTCTAATAGAGGGACGCGTGTGTGTGTGTGTGTGTGTGTTATCCATCTAAAATAAACACATTTCTTTTCAATGGTTGACAAGGTAACGAGTTTGTCCTGTGGAAGCCTTGGTTATCTCAAGAAGAGAGGTTGTCTATTATTCTACAGCTTGAGAGTTATATAGAGAGGAACACAGAGACCATGAGGTGGAGAACAGCAGGACAGGACAAGGCTGTGATACTTGAAAATCTTCTAAAACACTACCAACCTTGTTAACTCTTTATATTACGTTTCCCCTGTTACTATGTAGCTAAAACAGTAATAACCTTGTTAACTCTTTACATTACGTTTCCCCTGTTACTATGTAGCTAAAACAGTAATAACCTTGTTAACTCTTTACATTACGTTTCCCCTGTTACTATGTAGCTAAAACATTACCAACCTTGTTAACTCTCTACATTACGTTTCCCCTGTTACTATGTAGCTAAAACAGTAATAACCTTGTTAACTCTTTACATTACGTTTCCCCTGTTACTATGTAGCTAAAACAGTAATAACCTTGTTAACTCTTTACATTACGTTTCCCCTGTTACTATGTATCTAAAACAGTAATAACCTTGTTAACTCTCTACATTACGTTTCCCCTGTTACTATGTAGCTAAAACAGTAATAACCTTGTTAACTCTTTACATTACGTTTCCCCTGTTACTATGTAGCTAAAACACTACCAACCTTGTTAACTCTCTACATTACGTTTCCCCTGTTACTATGTAGCTAAAACAGTAATAACCTTGTTAACTCTTTACATTACGTTTCCCCTGTTACTATGTAGCTAAAACAGTAATAACCTTGTTAACTCTCTACATTACGTTTCCCCTGTTACTATGTAGCTAAAACAGTAATAACCTTGTTAACTCTCTACATTACGTTTCCCCTGTTACTATGTAGCTAAAACAGTAATAACCTTGTTAACTCTTTACATTACGTTTCCCCTGTTACTATGTAGCTAAAACAGTAATAACCTTGTTAACTCTTTACATTACGTTTCCCCTGTTACTATGTAGCTAAAACAGTAATAACCTTGTTAACTCTTTACATTACGTTTCCCCTGTTACTATGTAGCTAAAACAGTAATAACCTTGTTAACTCTCTACATTACGTTTCCCCTGTTACTATGTAGCTAAAACAGTAATAACCTTGTTAACTCTCTACATTACGTTTCCCCTGTTACTATGTAGCTAAAACAGTAATAACCTTGTTAACTCTTTACATTACGTTTCCCCTGTTACTATGTAGCTAAAACAGTAATAACCTTGTTAACTCTCTACATTACGTTTCCCCTGTTACTATGTAGCTAAAACAGTAATAACCTTGTTAACTCTTTACATTACGTTTCCCCTGTTACTATGTAGCTAAAACAGTAATAACCTTGTTAACTCTTTACATTACGTTTCCCCTGTTACTATGTAGCTAAAACAGTAATAACCTTGTTAACTCTCTACATTACGTTTCCCCTGTTACTATGTAGCTAAAACAGTAATAACCTTGTTAACTCTCTACATTACGTTTCCCCTGTTACTATGTAGCTAAAACAGTAATAACCTTGTTAACTCTCTACATTACGTTTCCCCTGTTACTATGTAGCTAAAACAGTAATAACCTTGTTAACTCTTTACATTACGTTTCCCCTGTTACTATGTAGCTAAAACATTACCAACCTTGTTAACTCTCTACATTACGTTTCCCCTGTTACTATGTAGCTAAAACAGTAATAACCTTGTTAACTCTCTACATTACGTTTCCCCTGTTACTATGTATCTAAAACAGTAATAACCTTGTTAACTCTCTACATTACGTTTCCCCTGTTACTATGTAGCTAAAACATTACCAACCTTGTTAACTCTTTACATTACGTTTCCCCTGTTACTATGTAGCTAAAACAGTAATAACCTTGTTAACTCTTTATATTACGTTTCCCCTGTTACTATGTAGCTAAAACATTACCAACCTTGTTAACTCTTTACATTACGTTTCCCCTGTTACTATGTAGCTAAAACAGTAATAACCTTGTTAACTCTCTACATTACGTTTCCCCTGTTACTATGTAGCTAAAACATTACCAACCTTGTTAACTCTCTACATTACGTTTCCCCTGTTACTATGTAGCTAAAACAGTAATAACCTTGTTAACTCTCTACATTACGTTTCCCCTGTTACTATGTAGCTAAAACATTACCAACCTTGTTAACTCTCTACATTACGTTTCCCCTGTTACTATGTAGCTAAAACAGTAATAACCTTGTTAACTCTTTACATTACGTTTCCCCTGTTACTATGTAGCTAAAACAGTAATAACCTTGTTAACTCTCTACATTACGTTTCCCCTGTTACTATGTAGCTAAAACAGTAATAACCTTGTTAACTCTTTACATTACGTTTCCCCTGTTACTATGTAGCTAAAACAGTAATAACCTTGTTAACTCTTTACATTACGTTTCCCCTGTTACTATGTAGCTAAAACAGTAATAACCTTGTTAACTCTCTACATTACGTTTCCCCTGTTACTATGTAGCTAAAACACTACCAACCTTGTTAACTCTCTACATTACGTTTCCCCTGTTACTATGTAGCTAAAACAGTAATAACCTTGTTAACTCTTTACATTACGTTTCCCCTGTTACTATGTAGCTAAAACAGTAATAACCTTGTTAACTCTTTACATTACGTTTCCCCTGTTACTATGTAGCTAAAACAGTAATAACCTTGTTAACTCTTTACATTACGTTTCCCCTGTTACTATGTAGCTAAAACACTACCAACCTTGTTAACTCTTTACATTACGTTTCCCCTGTTACTATGTAGCTAAAACAGTAATAACCTTGTTAACTCTCTACATTACGTTTCCCCTGTTACTATGTAGCTAAAACAGTAATAACCTTGTTAACTCTCTACATTACGTTTCCCCTGTTACTATGTAGCTAAAACAGTAATAACCTTGTTAACTCTTTACATTACGTTTCCCCTGTTACTATGTAGCTAAAACAGTAATAACCTTGTTAACTCTTTACATTACGTTTCCCCTGTTACTATGTAGCTAAAACAGTAATAACCTTGTTAACTCTTTACATTACGTTTCCCCTGTTACTATGTAGCTAAAACAGTAATAACCTTGTTAACTCTTTACATTACGTTTCCCCTGTTACTATGTAGCTAAAACAGTAATAACCTTGTTAACTCTTTACATTACGTTTCCCCTGTTACTATGTAGCTAAAACAGTAATAACCTTGTTAACTCTCTACATTACGTTTCCCCTGTTACTATGTAGCTAAAACAGTAATAACCTTGTTAACTCTTTACATTACGTTTCCCCTGTTACTATGTAGCTAAAACAGTAATAACCTTGTTAACTCTTTACATTACGTTTCCCCTGTTACTATGTAGCTAAAACAGTAATAACCTTGTTAACTCTTTACATTACGTTTCCCCTGTTACTATGTAGCTAAAACAGTAATAACCTTGTTAACTCTTTACATTACGTTTCCCCTGTTACTATGTAGCTAAAACAGTAATAACCTTGTTAACTCTCTACATTACGTTTCCCCTGTTACTATGTAGCTAAAACAGTAATAACCTTGTTAACTCTTTACATTACGTTTCCCCTGTTACTATGTAGCTAAAACAGTAATAACCTTGTTAACTCTCTACATTACGTTTCCCCTGTTACTATGTAGCTAAAACAGTAATAACCTTGTTAACTCTCTACATTACGTTTCCCCTGTTACTATGTAGCTAAAACAGTAATAACCTTGTTAACTCTTTACATTACGTTTCCCCTGTTACTATGTAGCTAAAACAGTAATAACCTTGTTAACTCTTTACATTACGTTTCCCCTGTTACTATGTAGCTAAAACAGTAATAACCTTGTTAACTCTTTACATTACGTTTCCCCTGTTACTATGTAGCTAAAACAGTAATAACCTTGTTAACTCTTTACATTACGTTTCCCCTGTTACTATGTAGCTAAAACACTACCAACCTTGTTAACTCTCTACATTACGTTTCCCCTGTTACTATGTAGCTAAAACATCACCAACCTTGTTAACTCTCTACATTACGTTTCCCCTGTTACTATGTAGCTAAAACAGTAATAACGTAATGTCATAGTAAAAACTATGGAACTATGTCATTATAAGGTCATAGGGTTGTTATGGAATCAGCTAATACACAATTGAAACAAGGAATGTGTAATTACACATTCACTTGCTGAAGGTTATTCCACATGTGTAGCTACTGATGTTATTCTGGTTCCACAATGTAACTAATGTTTTGTAATGACACGTTTGAACGTAATCTGTGAATTACCATGTTAATAATTTAAACCAACATCTGACCGTGTTACACATGTAAGGTGCCATTAAATACCATGTTGATAAATAGACTAGGACCTGGTAACAACAATTGTAACAAGGCACACCCTGTCATCAGTTTACCCTGTCATCAGGTTACCCTGTCATCAGTTTACCCTGTCATCAGTTTACCCTGTCATCAGTTTACCCTGTCATCAGCTTACCCTGTTTTTACCTGTCATCAGTTTACCCTGTCATCAGCTCCTCCTGTCATCAGTTTACCCTGTCATCAGCTTACCCTGTATTACCTGTCATCAGTTTACCCTGTCATCAGCTCCTGTCATCAGTTTACCCTGTCATCAGCTTACCCTATCATCAGTTTACCCCGTCATCAGCTCCTCCTGTCATCAGTTTACCCTGTCATCAGTTTACCCTGTCATCAGTTTACCCTATCATCAGCTCCTCCTGTCATCAGTTTACCCTGTCATCAGCTTACCCTGTTTTACCTGTCATCAGCTTACCCTGTCATCAGCTTACCCTGTCATCAGTTTACCCTGTCATCAGTTTACCCTATCATCAGTTTACCCTGTCATCAGTTTACCCTGTCATCAGTTTACCCTGGCATCAGTTTACCCTGGCATCAGTTTACCCTGTCATCAGTTTACCCTGTCATCAGTTTACCCTATCATCAGTTTACCCTATCATCAGTTTACCCTGTCATCAGTTTACCCTGTCATCAGTTTACCCTGTCATCAGTTTACCCTGTCATCAGTTTACCCTGTCATCAGTTTACCCTATCATCAGTTTACCCTATCATCAGTTTACCCTGTCATCAGCTTACCCTGTCATCAGCTTACCCTGTCATCAGTTTACCCTGTCATGTTCAATTAGTTTGTTTCTATGTTATGACCTGGCTCAAAGGCTATAATGAATCAAGTGTCATCTGAACAATGTAGTTACATAGAATATATTGTAATTAGGAACAAGCAACTTAATGTGAAAAGAAACCCTGTAGAGTATAACCTTTATAATTACTCTACAACCTTTGTAGACAATAGGCTACCAGGATAAATTAGGAAATACATTTTTTTTAATGTAGGAGAAAATGAGGTATAACCCTGTTAGTTACATTTGTTACATTCTACTTACAATCTTTGAAAGGATCCGTCCCTTTTTTCAATTTTCTCAATGTTCAAAATGTTATGTCAAGACTGCCCAAATGTGCCTTTTCAAATTCCTAACTGTGCACTCTCCTCAAACAATAGCATGGTATTACTTCACTGTAATAGCTACTGTAAATTGGACAGTGCGGTTAGATTAACAAGAATTTAAGCTTTCTGCCAATATCAGATATGTCTACGTCCTGGGAAATGTTCTTGTTACTGACAACCTCATGCTAATCGCATTAGCCTACGTTAGCTCAACCGTCTCGTAGGGGTACCCACCGATCCTGAAGTTAACAACCAGATCTGTAATTACAGTGTTGATATAAGGGATACACATGTACCTACCCAGGAGCACATCCTATGATTAGATGCCAAGTGTCTAATCATAAGTGTCGGCTGTCAAGGCAGAAAAGCTTAAAGACTGGATTAATATGAATGAAGTCAGAGGGACATTTTGTCTGTATTTTGTCAATCAATCATTGAAGATAGGGGCTCATGAAGAGGACAGGCTACCAGCTTCCCTCCCTCCCTCTGTCCCTCCATGCCAACTCCCTCCCTCCGTCCCTCCCTCCATGCCAACCCCCCTTCATCCTTCCCGCCCACCTCGACTCCCTTGGCTGTGAAGTAAATGTAACATATTTGATAGGATGACTTCCTCACATAGCATTTGAAGTACTTGTCATATGCCGTCTCTAGATGTACATGAGGAAATGGATTCTGTCCCAGCTATTAGGGACAGGTGATTAGAGATGGAGATACAACTAACGAAGGGAGGGAGGGAGGGAGTTTCCTTCATAGATATATGTAAGTCCCAAATTGCACCCTATTCCCTATGTAGTGTAGTGCATGTACTTTTGACCAGAGGCCTATGGGCCCTCGTCTAAAGTAGTGCACTATTTAGGGAATAGGGTGTGACCCAAATGGCACCCCATCGGTTGCTTATTTCCATGTCGGTGGATGGCTTGGTCTTCAACAAGATGGTGATGTCAGCTTCCTCCTGATATTGAGACTGGTACTGCAGTCAACGGGGCCTCATTAACGCCACTCTGATTATGTTGTCATTGCGTTCAGTGATTATAGGTGGAAACATGCTTTCACATCTCACAGTGTTACTGCCTCTTTCCCATCATTCAGCGTCTGGCTCCCGTGACTCACATAACTTTGTCAATGAAGTCGGCAAGTATTTTCACAATATTTAAAGATTCCGGCGCCTGTTGCCAATCAAAAAATCGAGTGAGACATCTGTCTTTCCAGAGAGGACAATTATTACAAAATGTTTTGCCTCAAACATTAAATGGAAGCAGCTTGAGTCCGCGGTAGTTAAATATGCTAGCCTTGGGAAATATCTTTCCTCTCGTTTGAACCAACAACCACAGACGTCTGATACAAAGACAAACAGAAGTAAAAATGCCACCTGACTATGAGCGCTAGAATCTCTCCCAAGGACAGTTCTCACGTCCTTGTTTCAAAGCTTTCAACTTTCTTCAAAAGCTCCAAACTTTCAGCCAAATGGGGCTTTTCAATGTTTTTAGTCTTCAAGGCAGTTTGTGGATCTCTTTGTACAGTGAAAACACAAACCTACGAGAGTCAACAGAAGCAATGTTCTGATCTATACCCCTCTACATCTATGTTATAGAAGCCATCAGTTCTCCTCAGGTGCCACTCAAAGCAGGACAGTTTGTGTAGGACAGACGTAGAATCAAATATAACAAGGCCTTTACAGAACACCACCACAGAACGTTGCCGTGCCACTCTCCCTCCCCTCAAGGCAACTCGACGTTCAGTTTGTGGAAACAGTGTGTGAGGGACAGAAAAATGAGGAGGTCTTTTAAAGAAGGCTGTGACAGCATCTCTCCATATCCCTCTCCATCCGACTCAATAGGGCCCTCGTCAAGTGAACACAACAGAAGTGTTGTGGTGAAAAAGAGCAGTGACATCAGAAATGGAGTGACCCCACACCTCTTTTGTGTTTCACTCTTCCGTGACCATCCTCATCATTTAACAATACATTTCTCATTACAATCCCCCATCTCCATTCATCCCACCCTCCATCCCTGCTCAACAATGTTATCCTCTGTCGTGATCTGAGTTAAGAGGAGGAGGGGTGGTGGTTCTGGATCAACATAGAAACAGCCTTTGCTCTTCTCCATCCAGCGACCTTATCGCTCTCTCTCTCCTCCACGCTCCCTCTCTCTCCCACAGTCTCCCGTGTGTCTCCCTCTGTCTCTCCTGTGAGCTTTTCAATTAGGTAATTACATGGCTCTTGAAAGGAGACAGCCTGGACACTGGGGTTCTATTGTGAGAGCACCTGTCCCTCCCCAGACTGCAATTACCTGCCATACTAGAGAGAGAAGAGAGGGAGGGAGGGAGAGAGAGAGAGAGCGGGAAGGGAGAGGGGGGAAGAGGAGAGGGAGCGAGAGCGGGAGGGGAGACAGGGAGATGGAGGGAGGGGAGACTGGAAGAGGAGAGGAGGGAGATGGAGGGAGGGAGAGCAAGAGGGGAGACAGAGAAGAGGGAGGGGAGACAGGAAGAGGAGAGAGATTAGGGAGAGGAGAGGACAGGGGGAGAGAGAGAAGATAAGAACATTGTGTTGTGTCCTCCGTGCTGCCAGCGACCCAGCCAGCGTCCAGGGAGAGGCGTATTCAGCAGGCCTGGTCTTCCATCAATAGCCTGGGGAGGAAGGGACGGATAGATAGATGGAGGGATGAATGAAGGGACTGATAGATAGATGGAGGGATGAATGAAGGGACATAGCAGGGGAGGAAGGGACTGATAGATAGATGGAGGGATGAATGAAGGGACGGAGGCAGGGGAGGAAGGGACTGATAGATAGATGGAGGGATGAATGAAGGGACTGATAGATAGATGGAGGGATGAATGAAGGGACATAGCAGGGGAGGAAGGGACTGATAGATAGATAGATGGAGGGATGAATGAAGGGACGGAGGCAGGGGAGGAAGGGACTGATAGATAGATGGAGGGATGAATGAAGGGACTGATAGATAGATGGAGGGATGAATGAAGGGACTGATAGATGGAGGGATGAATGAAAGGACTGATAGATAGATGGAGGGATGAATGAAGGGACTGATAGATAGATGGAGGGATGAATGAAGGGACGGAGGCAGGGGAGGAAGGGACTGATAGATAGATGGAGGGATGAATGAAGGGACGGAGGCAGGGGAGGAAAGGACTGATAGATAGATGGAGGGATGAATGAAGGGACATAGCAGGGGAGGAAGGGACTGATAGATAGATGGAGGGATGAATGAAGGGACGGAGGCAGGGGAGGAAGGGACTGATAGATAGGTAGATGGAGGGATGAATGAAGGGACTGATAGATAGATAGATGGAGGGATGAATGAAGGGACTGATAGATAGATGGAGGGATGAATGAAGGGACTGATAGATAGATGGAGGGATGAATGAAGGGACATAGCAGGGGAGGAAGGGACTGATAGATAGATGGAGGGATGAATGAAGGGACATAGCAGGGGAGGAAGGGACTGATAGATAGATGGAGGGATAAATGAAGGGACTGATAGATAGATGGAGGGATGAATGAAGGGACGGAGGCAGGGGAGGAAGGGACTGATAGATAGATGGAGGGATGAATGACGGGACATAGCAGGGGAGGAAGGGACTGATAGATAGATGGAGGGATGAATGAAGGGACTGATAGATATATGGAGGGATGAATGAAGGGACGGAGGCAGGGGAGGAAGGGACTGATAGATAGATGGAGGGATGAATGAAGGGACGGAGGCAGGGGAGGAAGGGACTGATAGATAGATGGAGGGATGAATGAAGGGACTGATAGAGATGGAGGGATGAATGAAGGGACCGAGGCAGGGGAGGAAGGGACTGATAGATAGATGGAGGGATGAATGAAGGGACTGATAGATAGATGGAGGGATGAATGAAGGGACATAGCAGGGGAGGAAGGGACTGATAGATAGATGGAGGAATGAATGAAGGGACGGAGGCAGGGGAGGAAGGGACTGATAGATAGATGGAGGGATAAATGAAGGGACGGAGGCAGGGGAGGAAGGGACTGATAGATAGATGGAGGGATGAATGAAGGGACGGAGGCAGGGACTGATAGATAGATGGAGGGATGAATGAAGGGGCGGAGGAAGGGACTGATAGATAGATGGAGGGATGAATGAAGGGACTGATAGATAGATGGAGGGATGAATGAAGGGACGGAGGAAGGGACTGATAGATAGATGGAGGGATGAATGAAGGGACATAGCAGGGGAGGAAGGGACTGATAGATAGATGGAGGGATGAATGAAGGGACATAGCAGGGGAGGAAGGGACTGATAGATAGATGGAGGGATAAATGAAGGGACTGATAGATAGATGGAGGGATGAATGAAGGGATGGAGGCAGGGGAGGAAGGGACTGATAGATAGATGGAGGGATGAATGAAGGGACTGATAGAGATGGAGGGACGGAGGCAGGGGAGGAAGGGACTGATAGATAGATGGAGGGATGAATGAAGGGACTGATAGATAGATGGAGGGATGAATGAAGGGACATAGCAGGGGAGGAAGGGACTGATAGATAGATGGAGGGATGAATGGAGGGACTGATAGATAGATGGAGGGATGAATGAAGAGACATAGCAGGGGAGGAAGGGACTGATAGATAGATGGAGGGATGAATGAAGGGACTGATAGATAGATGGAGGGATGAATGAAGGGACATAGCAGGGGAGGAAGGGACTGATAGATAGATGGAGGGATGAATGAAGGGACGGAGGCAGGGGAGGAAGGGACTGATAGATAGATGGAGGGATGAATGAAGGGACAGAGGCAGGGGAGGAAGGGACTGATAGATAGATGGAGGGATGAATGAAGGGACGGAGGCAGGGGAGGAAGGGACTGATAGATAGATGGAGGGATGAATGAAGGGACATAGCAGGGGAGGAAGGGACTGATAGATAGATGGAGGGATGAATGAAGGGACGGAGGCAGGGGAGGAAGGGACTGATAGATGGATGGAGGGATGAATGAAGGGACATAGCAGGGGAGGAAAGGACTGATAGATGGATAGATGGAGGGATGAATGAAGGGACTGATAGATAGATGGAGGGATGAATGAAGGGCCATAGCAGGGGAGGAAGGGACTGATAGATAGATGGAGGGATGAATGAAGGGACGGAGGCAGGGGAGGAAGGGACTGATAGATAGATGGAGGGATGAATGAAGGGACTGATAGATATATGGAGGGATGAATGAAGGGACGGAGGCAGGGGAGGAAGGGACTGATAGATAGATGGAGGGATGAATGAAGGGACGGAGGCAGGGGAGGAAGGGACTGATAGATAGATGGAGGGATGAATGAAGGGACTGATAGATATATGGAGGGATGAATGAAGGGACGGAGGCAGGGGAGGAAGGGACTGATAGATAGATGGAGGGATGAATGAAGGGACGGAGGCAGGGGAGGAAGGGACTGATAGATAGATGGAGGGATGAATGAAGGGACTGATAGAGATGGAGGGATGAATGAAGGGACCGAGGCAGGGGAGGAAGGGACTGATAGATAGATGGAGGGATGAATGAAGGGACTGATAGATAGATGGAGGGATGAATGAAGGGACATAGCAGGGGAGGAAGGGACTGATAGATAGATGGAGGGATGAATGAAGGGACGGAGGCAGGGGAGGAAGGGACTGATAGATAGATGGAGGGATGAATGAAGGGACTGATAGAGATGGAGGGATGAATGAAGGGACCGAGGCAGGGGAGGAAGGGACTGATAGATAGATGGAGGGATGAATGAAGGGACTGATAGATAGATGGAGGGATGAATGAAGGGACATAGCAGGGGAGGAAGGGACTGATAGATAGATGGAGGGATGAATGAAGGGACGGAGGCAGGGGAGGAAGGGACTGATAGATAGATGGAGGGATGAATGAAGGGACGGAGGAAGGGACTGATAGATAGATGGAGGGATGAATGAAGGGACTGATAGATGGAGGGATGAATGAAGGGACTGATAGATAGATGGAGGGATGAATGAAGGGATGGAGGCAGGGGAGGAAGGGACTGATAGATAGATGGAGGGATAAATGAAGGGACGGAGGCAGGGGAGGAAGGGACTGATAGATAGATGGAGGGATGAATGAAGGGACGGAGGCAGGGACTGATAGATAGATGGAGGGATGAATGAAGGGGCGGAGGAAGGGACTGATAGATAGATGGAGGGATGAATGAAGGGACTGATAGATAGATGGAGGGATGAATGAAGGGACGGAGGAAGGGACTGATAGATAGATGGAGGGATGAATGAAGGGACAGAGGCAGGGGAGGAAGGGACTGATAGATAGATGGAGGGATGAATGAAGGGACATAGCAGGGGAGGAAGGGACTGATAGATAGATGGAGGGATGAATGAAGGGACATAGCAGGGGAGGAAGGGACTGATAGATAGATAGATGGAGGGATGAATGAAGGGACATAGCAGGGGAGGAAGGGACTGATAGATAGATAGATGCAGGGATGAATGAAGGGACTGATAGATAGATGGAGGGATGAATGAAGGGACATAGCAGGGGAGGAAGGGACTGATAGATAGATGGAGGGATGAATGAAGGGACTGATAGATAGATGGAGGGATGAATGAAGGGACAGAGCAGGGGAGGAAGGGACTGATAGATAGATGGAGGGATGAATGAAGGGACTGATAGATAGATGGATGAATGAAGGGACATAGCAGGGGAGGAAGGGACTGATTGATAGATGGAGGGATGAATGAAGGGACTGATAGATAGATGGAGGGATGAATGAAGGGACATAGCTGGAGAGGAAGGGACTGATAGATAGATGGAGGGATGAATGAAGGGACTGATAGATGGAGGGATGAATGAAGGGACTGATAGATAGATGGAGGGATGGATGAAGGGACGGAGGCAGGGGAGGAAACGGGGATTCTGGGTTGTAGAAGAGGATGGTAACACAGAGACATGACAACAGGGTTATTTTCATCCGTTTGTTTGCTTGTTGACATGTTTTCATGCTGCCTGTTTCTAATCTCTCTATTATCTATCTAGAAGACGTTCATCTATATAGACATGGTAGAGTGATGATGACTACAACGTAGCTGTAGCATGCAGGGCAAACAATCCATTTCACAACCATGTTTCATTCATTGAATGTGATCCTCAGCTATTTCTGTGGGGTGTTCACTTCACATCTTGTTCAACTTAAACAAATGATAGTCTATATCCTAAAACACACACATTATTCAGTGTGTTAGACTAAATACTAGTAAATGATCCCCTCTGACTGAGAATAAACGGCTCTCTGACTCCCTAGTAGGCTAATTTACACCTCGGTTCCCTTTATTGTGCTGGGTATTGATTGTCCTTCTGGACACCTGTAACGTTCTGAAGATCTGTGAAGTCAATGCAGATTTCTGCCTGCTAGGGAGAGATTGGAGGTAGAGGTGTGTGTGTGTGTGTGTGTGTGTGTGTGTGTGTGTGTGTGTGTGTGTGTGTGTGTGTGTGTGTGTGCATGCTTGTGTGAGTGAGTGAGAATTCCCACATAAATGAGCGTCGAGCCTCGAGGGTGGCAACACGTGTCAATACGCCTGCCACGACTGTTCCCATGGCGATAAGGATCTACCTCCATCAATTAAACCGCTTCGACTTCCTGGTTGCAGACAGTGATGGACAGGTTCAATCTGACACATCACCATTAGGTTTTACTCTCCATCCATGGGCTTGTCTCATATTACACCACATCCCCTGGCGGTTAAGAGCCTTGGGCCAGTAACCAAAAAGTAACTGGTTCGAATCCCTGTGCCGGCAAGGTGGAACAATCTGCCGTTCTCCCCTTGAGCAAGGCAGTTAACTCCCAACAACATCTGATCCCCGGGCGTCGATGACGTGGACGTCCATTAAGGCAGCCCCTCCGCACCTCTCTGATTCTGAGGGGTTGGGTTAAATGAGGAAGACACATTTCAGTTGTACAGATGACTAGGTCTCCCCCTTTCCCTTCTATAACATCACTGTTGACTACTGAGTCTTTCAGGTTCAAGGTGAATGGTGATGTTTGTCAAACAGGCTCAACAGTATGGCTTTAAGAGGAGGTGCTTGTACATCATAACCACGCATCCTTGATCATGCAAATGAGCTAAATGATGTCAATGGTTAAATGGATTCTAGATGGCATGTTTGGCACTGTGCCAAGCCCCTGTGTGTAATCCAATGCACTCACCAGTGATATCAGTGATGTTATCATGTTTCAACATTGTAATGTTCAGGATGTGATATCGGTCAGATTAATCGTTATCAGCAGCGTCGTATGACATTGAGGACTAACGAGGTTCTTAACGAGGGGATACTGGGAATTGGAATGGAAATGGAACGGGCATAATTAGGATAGACCCAATTATCGTCCATATAGAGATTCTGTTTTTAGGGGACTTAGGTTAGCAATGTACAGCTCATTTTGACTTCTTGAGACAGACAGACAGACAGACAGACAGACAGACGGGTCTATCCTAATTATGCCCGTTCCATTTCCATTCCAATTCCCAGTATCCCCTCGTTAAGAACCTCATTAGACCTCGTTTGAGGTCTCCTCAGTACTTCAGTTAAAGTGTTTGAGGTCTCCTCAGTACTTTAGTTAGTGTTTGAGGTCTCCTCAGTACCTCAGTTAGTGTTTGAGGTCCCCTCAGTACTTCAGTTAGTGTTTGAGGTCCCCTCAGTACTTCAGTTAGTGTTTGAGGTCTCCTCAGTACTTCAGTTAGTGTTTGAGGTCTCCTCAGTACTTCAGTTAGTGTTTGATGTCTCCTCAGTACTTCAGTTAGTGTTTGAGGTCTCCTCAGTACTTCAGTTAAAGTGTTTGAGGTCTCCTCTGTACTTCAGTTAGTGTTTGAGGTCTCCTCAGTACTTCAGTTAAAGTGTTTGAGGTCTCCTCAGTACTTCAGTTAGTGTTTGAGGTCTCCTCAGTACTTCAGTTAAAGTGTTTGAGGTCTCCTCAGTACTTCAGGGCGATCTGTGCTCTTTGATCTGGGAGGCCTTTGAATATCCCGTCACCCTGACTCGTTATATAAGATAGCAACACACACACACACACACACACACACACACACACACACACACACAAACATACTCCCAGCTTCTCAGAACACAGCGTCTTGACAAGAGGAAGAATAACTTTTTGAAGAAGAGAGGTAGAGACAGTCAGACTGACATAAAGTAAAAGATGGAAGAGACGGAGAGAGGAGACAGACACTGAGTGGCACACTGAAAGGGCTGCCTGTACCTAACCCAAAATCTCAGTTAAAAATGGAAAAGGAACACAGAGACAAACCTGAAGGATGTCAAATGTAACTCAGATAGATCTGTGATGTTCCAAGGTCATAATAAGACTGTTTCCATCTTCCTGTATCTCAGCTCTGATGCTGATGGACCCCTCAGGACTCGGGAAGAAAGTGAGCGAGAGAGACAGAGAGAAAGGAGGGAGAGAGAGACCGAGAGCGAGAGAGAGAAAGGGGGGAGAGTGAGAGAAAGGGAGGAGAGGAAAGAAGAGGCTTAGAGAAAAAGAGAGAGATCCCTATACTGTATGGTCCAGGTGTAGGGTATAGGGTGCCATTTGGGACACAGGATATGGGCTCTGGCCAAAAGTAGTGCACTACATAGGGAATAGGTTGCCATTTGGAACAGACGATGTACACCACCTACTTAGTGTTCTTCTTCAAAGCCAAGATGAATAAAATCAGCACGGCATCACACTCTATTTCCGCTAAACCTAATCATAGAAATTGCAGTTGGCTTTTTTTCATGGCTCGATCCAAATTATATAATTTAATTAACATTTAGGAGGCCAGAAAGCTCCTCTCATATCTTAAATACCACAGCTAGCAAGATATAGTTATGATGTTTGATATGAGGAGATGGGAAATTAAAGGCAGTAAAACTAAGACTTATAATTTGTCTAAGGTCAGGGCTTCCATGTTATTGTATTGATTGGAAGGGAGTTATCTACTACTGTAACTCTCAGCTGGAGAAATCACAATATCCAGAGTATTTTAAGATTCTTTTAAGAATTCTTTTAAGATCCCATAACTTTCAATTATTTTAAGATCTCATGGACATACAGTGCATTCGGAAAGTATTCAGACCCCTTGACTTTTCCCACATTTTGTTACGTTAGTCTTATTCTAAAAAGTATTGAATCATTTTTTCCTCATCGATCTACACACAATACCCCATAATGACATCACAATACCCCATAATGACATCACAATACACCATAATGACAAAGCGAAAACAGGTTTTTAGAAATTTGTGCACATTTATTGCAAATAAAAAACGGATACCTTATTTCAAATCAAACCAAATCAAATCAAATTTTATTTGTCACATACACATGGTTAGCAGATGTTAATGCGAGTGTAGCGAAATGCTTGTGCTTCTAGTTCCGACAATGCAGTAATAACCAACAAGTAATCTAACTAACAATTCCAAAACTACTATCTTGTACACAGTGTAAGGGGATAAAGAATATGTACATAAGGATATATGAATGGGTGATGGTACAGAGCAGCATAGGCAAGATACATACATTTACATATGTATTCAGATCCTTTGCTATGAGACTTAAAATTGAGCTCAGGTGGATCCTGTTTCCATTAATCATCCTTGAGATGTTTCTACAACTTGGAGTCCACCTGTGGTAAATTTAATTGATTGGACATGATTTGAAAAGGCACACACCTGTCTATATAAGGTCCCACAGCTGACAGTGATTGTCAGAGCAAAAACCAAGCCATGAGGTAGAGTGAATTGTCTGTAGAGCTCCGAGACAGGATTGTGTCGAGGCACAGATCTGGGAAAGGGTACAAAAAATATCTGTAGCATTGAAGATCCCCAAGAACATAGTGGCCTCCATTATTCTAAAGCTGGCCGCCAGGCGAAATTGAGCAATTGGTGGAGAATGGCCTTTGTCAGGGAGGTGACCAAGAACCCTCACAGTTCCTCTGTGGAGATGGGAGACAACCATCTCTGCAGCACTCCACCAATCAGGCTTTTATGGTAGAGTGGCCAGACAGAAGCCACTCCTCAGTAAAAGGCACATGACAGCCCGCTTGGAGTTTGCCAAAAGGCACCTAAAGGACTCTCAGACCATGAGAAACTAGATTCTCTGAAATCAAGAATAAACTCTTTGGCCTGAATGCCAAGTGTCACTTCTGGAGGAAACCTGGCATCATCCCCTTCGGTGAAGCATGGTGGAGGCAGCAAATCAAGCATTATTTGTCACATGCTCCGAACACAACATGTGTAGACCTTACCGTGAAACACTTACTTACAAGCCCTTAACCAACAGTGCAGTTCAAGAAGAGTTAAGAAAATATTTACCAAATAAACTAAAGTAAAAAAATAATGAAAAGTAACACAATAACGAGGCTATATACAGTGGGTACTGGTACCGAGTCAGTGTGGAGGCTATATACAGGGGGTACTGGTACCGAGTCAGTGTGGAGGCTATATACAGGGGGTACTGGTACCGAGTCAGTGTGGAGGCTGTATACAGTGGGTACTGGTACCGAGTCAGTGTGGAGACTATATACAGGGGGTACTGGTACCGAGTCAGTGTGGAGGCTATATACAGTGGGTACTGGTACCGAGTCAGTGTGGAGGCTATATACAGTGGGTACTGGTACCGAGTCAGTGTGGAGGCTATATACAGTGGGTACTGGTACCGAGTCAGTGTGGAGGCTATATACAGTGGGTACTGGTACCGAGTCAGTGTGGAGGCTATATACAGTGGGTACTGGTACCGAGTCAGTGTGGAGGCTGTATACAGTGGGTACTGGTACCGAGTCAGTGTGGAGACTATATACAGGGGGTACTGGTACCGAGTCAGTGTGGAGACTATATACAGGGGGTACTGGTACCGAGTCAGTGTGGAGGCTGTATACAGGGGATACTGGTACCGAGTCAGTGTGGAGACTATATACAGGGGGTACTGGTACCGAGTCAGTGTGGAGGCTGTATACAGGGGATACTGGTACCGAGTCAGTGTGGAGACTATATACAGGGGGTACTGGTACCGAGTCAGTGTGGAGACTATATACAGGGGGTACTGGTACCGAGTCAGTGTGGAGGCTATATACAGTGGGTACTGGTACCGAGTCAGTGTGGAGACTATATACAGGGGGTACTGGTACCGAGTCAGTGTGGAGACTATATACAGGGGGTACTGGTACCGAGTCAGTGTGGAGGCTGTATACAGGGGATACTGGTACCGAGTCAGTGTGGAGACTATATACAGGGGGTACTGGTACCGAGTCAGTGTGGAGGTTATATACAGTGGGTACTGGTACCGAGTCAGTGTGGAGGTTATATACAGGGGGTACTGGTACAGAGTCAGTGTGGAGGCTATATACAGGGGGTACTGGTACCGAGTCAGTGTGGAGACTATATACAGGGGGTACTGGTACCGAGTCAGTGTGGAGACTATATACAGGGGGTACTGGTACCGAGTCAGTGTGGAGGCTGTATACAGGGGATACTGGTACCGAGTCAGTGTGGAGACTATATACAGGGGGTACTGGTACCGAGTCAGTGTGGAGGCTGTATACAGGGGATACTGGTACCGAGTCAGTGTGGAGACTATATACAGGGGGTACTGGTACCGAGTCAGTGTGGAGACTATATACAGGGGGTACTGGTACCGAGTCAGTGTGGAGGCTATATACAGTGGGTACTGGTACCGAGTCAGTGTGGAGACTATATACAGGGGGTACTGGTACCGAGTCAGTGTGGAGGCTATATACAGGGGGTACTGGTACCGAGTCAGTGTGGAGACTATATACAGGGGGTACTGGTACCGAGTCAGTGTGGAGGCTATATACAGGGGGTACTGGTACCGAGTCAGTGTGGAGACTATATACAGGGGGTACTGGTACCGAGTCAGTGTGGAGGCTATATACAGTGGGTACTGGTACCGAGTCAGTGTGGAGACTATATACAGTGGGTACTGGTACCGAGTCAGTGTGGAGACTATATACAGGGGGTACTGGTACCGAGTCAGTGTGGAGGCTATATACAGGGGGTACTGGTACCGAGTCAGTGTGGAGGCTATATACAGGGGGTACTGGTACCGAGTCAGTGTGGAGGCTATATACAGTGGGTACTGGTACCCGAGTCAGTGTGGAGGCTATATACAGGGGGTACTGGTACCGAGTCAGTGTGGAGGCTATATACAGTGGGTACTGGTACCGAGTCAGTGTGGAGGCTATATACAGTGGGTACTGGTACCGAGTCAGTGTGGAGGCTGTATACAGGGGATACTGGTACCGAGTCAGTGTGGAGGCTATATACAGGGGGTACTGGTACCGAGTCAGTGTGGAGGCTATATACAGGGGGTACTGGTACCGAGTCAGTGTGGAGGCTATATACAGGGGGTACTGGTACCGAGTCAGTGTGGAGACTATATACAGGGGGTACTGGTACCGAGTCAGTGTGGAGGCTATATACAGGGGGTACTGGTACCGAGTCAGTGTGGAGGCTATATACAGGGGGTACTGGTACCGAGTCAGTGTGGAGGCTATATACAGGGGGTACTGGTACTGAGTCAGTGTGGAGGCTGTATACAGGGGATACTGGTACCGAGTCAGTGTGGAGGCTATATACAGTGGGTACTGGTACCGAGTCAGTGTGGAGGCTGTATACAGGGGATACTGGTACCGAGTCAGTGTGGAGGCTATATACAGTGGGTACTGGTACTGAGTCAGTGTGGAGGCTGTATACAGGGGATACTGGTACTGAGTCAGTGTGGAGACTATATACAGTGGGTACTGGTACCGAGTCAGTGTGGAGGCTATATACAGGGGGTACTGGTACCGAGTCAGTGTGGAGGCTATATACAGGGGGTACTGGTACCGAGTCAGTGTGGAGGCTATATACAGGGGGTACTGGTACCGAGTCAGTGTGGAGACTATATACAGGGGGTACTGGTACCGAGTCAGTGTGGAGGCTATATACAGTGGGTACTGGTACCGAGTCAGTGTGGAGACTATATACAGGGGGTACTGGTACCGAGTCAGTGTGGAGGCTATATACAGGGGGTACTGGTACCGAGTCAGTGTGGAGACTATATACAGTGGGTACTGGTACCGAGTCAGTGTGGAGGCTATATACAGGGGGTACTGGTACCGAGTCAGTGTGGAGACTATATACAGGGGGTACTGGTACCGAGTCAGTGTGGAGGCTATATACAGTGGGTACTGGTACCGAGTCAGTGTGGAGACTATATACAGGGGGTACTGGTACCGAGTCAGTGTGGAGGCTATATACAGGGGGTACTGGTACCGAGTCAGTGTGGAGGCTATATACAGTGGGTACTGGTACCGAGTCAGTGTGGAGACTATATACAGGGGGTACTGGTACCGAGTCAGTGTGGAGGCTATATACAGGGGGTACTGGTACCGAGTCAGTGTGGAGGCTATATACAGGGGGTACTGGTACCGAGTCAGTGTGGAGGCTATATACAGTGGGTACTGGTACCCGAGTCAGTGTGGAGGCTATATACAGTGGGTACTGGTACCGAGTCAGTGTGGAGGCTATATACAGGGGGTACTGGTACCGAGTCAGTGTGGAGGCTATATACAGTGGGTACTGGTTTCCCGAGTCAGTGTGGAGGCTATATACAGTGGGTACTGGTACCGAGTCAGTGTGGAGGCTATATACAGGGGGTACTGGTACTGAGTCAGTGTGGAGGCTATATACAGGGGGTACTGGTACCGAGTCAGTGTGGAGGCTATATACAGGGGGTACTGGTACCGAGTCAGTGTGGAGGCTATATACAGGGGGTACTGGTACCGAGTCAGTGTGGAGGCTATATACAGTGGGTACTGGTACCGAGTCAGTGTGGAGGCTATATACAGGGGGTACTGGTACTGAGTCAGTGTGGAGGCTGTATACAGGGGATACTGGTACTGAGTCAGTGTGGAGGCTATATACAGGGGGTACTGGTACCGAGTCAGTGTGGAGGCTGTATACAGGGGGTACTGGTACCGAGTCAGGTGCAGGGGTACAGGTTAATGGAGGTAATTTGTACATGTAGGTAGGGGTGAAGTGACTATACATAGATAATAAACAGCGAGGAGTCAGCAGTGTACAGGTTAATGGAGGTAATTTGTACATGTAGGTAGGGGTGAAGTGACTATACATAGATAATAAACAGCGAGGAGTCAGCAGTGTAGAAAACAAATGGCCGGAGGGGGGTGTCAATGTAAATAGTCCTGTGGCCATTTTGATTAATTGTTCAGCAGTCTTATGGCTTGGAGGTAGAAGCTGTTAAGGAGCCTTTTGGTCCACAGCATAATGCTGTGCGAGTCTTTTTCAGTGGCAGGGACTGGGAGTCAGGATCGAGGGAAAGATGAACGGAGAAAAGTACAGAGAGATTCTTGATGAAAACCTGCTCGAGAGTACTCAGGACCTCAGACTTGGGTGAAGGTTCACCTTCCAACAGGACAACGACCCTAAGCACACAGCAGGAGTGGCTTCGGGACAAGTCTCTGAATGTCCTTTTAATTTTTTTTAATATATATTTATCCGTTATTTTACCAGGTAAGTTGACTGAGAACACGTTCTCATTTACAACAACGACCTGGGGAATAGTTACCGGGGAGAGGAGGGGGATGAATGAGAGGATCTGCAGAGAAGAATGGGAGAAACTCTCCAGGTGTGCCAAACTTGTAGCGTCATACCCAAGAAGACTCGAGGCTGTAATTGCTGCCAAATGTCATTCAACAATGTACTGAGTAAAGGGTCTGAATACCTATGTGAATGTTATATTTCCGTTTTTTATTTTTAATACATTTCCAAAAATGTAACTGTTTTTCCTTATGTTTTTCCTTTCCTTATTATGGGGTATTGTGTGTATATTGATGGGGGGGGGGTGGGCGATTTAATCAATTTTAGAATAAGCCTGAAATGTGAAAATAGTCGAGGGGTCTGAATAATTTCCAAATGCACTGTAACTCTCAGTGATTTAACATCACCAGGGACATAACTCTCAGTGATTTAACATCACCAGGGACATAACTCTCAGTGATTTAACATCACCAGGGACATAACTCTCAGTGATTTAACATCACCAGGGACATAACTCTCAGTGATTTAACATCACCAGGGACATAACTCTCAGTGACCTAACATCACCAGGGACATAACTCTCAGTGATTTAACATCACCAGGGACATACCCATATCAAACATCTCCAATCCAAAGTTAAATCTAGAATTGGCTTCCTATTTCGCAACAAAGCTTCCTTCACTCATGCTGCCAAACATACCCTTGTAAAACTGACCATCCTACCAATCCTCGACTTTGGCGATGTAATTTACAAAATAGCCTCCAATACCCTACTCAACAAACTGGATGCAGTCTATCACAGTGCAATCCGTTTTGTCACCAAAGCCCCATACACTACCCACCATTGCGACCTGTACGCTCTCGTTGGCTGGCCCTCGCTTCATACTCGTCGCCAAACCCACTGGCTCCATGTCATCTACAAGACCCTGCTAGGTAAAGTCCCCCCTTATCTCAGCTCGCTGGTCACCATAGCATCTCCCACCTGTAGCACACGCTCCAGCAGGTATATCTCTCTAGTCACCCCCAAAACCAATTCTTTCTTTGGCCGCCTCTCTTTCCAGTTCTCTGCTGCCAATGACTGGAACGAACTACAAAAATCTCTGAAACTGGAAACACTTATCTCCCTCACTAGCTTTAAGCACCAACTGTCAGAGCAGCTCACAGATTACTGCACCTGTACATAGCCCACATATAATTTAGCCCTATCAACTACCTCTTTCCCAACTGTATTTAATTTATTTATTTATTTTGCTCCTTTGCACCCCATTATTTTTATTTCTACTTTGCACATTCTTCCATTGCAAAACTACCATTCCAGTGTTTTACTTGCTATATTGTATTTACCTTGCCACCAAGGCCTTTTTTTGCCTTTACCTCCCTTCTCACCTCATTTGCTCACATTGTATATAGACTTGTTTATACTTTATTATTGACTGTATGTTTGTTTTACTCCATGTGTAACTCTGTGTTGTTGTATCTGTCGAACTGCTTTGCTTTATCTTGGCCAGGTCGCAATTGTAAATGAGAACTTGTTCTCAACTTGCCTACCTGGTTAAATAAAGGTGAAATAAACAAAAAAATAAAAAAAAATAATAACTCTCAGTGACCTAACATCACCAGGGACATAACTCTCAGTGATTTAACATCACCAGGGACATAACTCTCAGTGATTTAACATCACCAGGGACATAACTCTCAGTGACCTAACATCACCAGGGACATAACTCTCAGTGATTTAACATCACCAGGGACATAACTCTCAGTGATTTAACATCACCAGGGACATAACTCTCAGTGATTTAACATCACCAGGGACATAACTCTCAGTGACCTAACATCACCAGGGACATAACTCTCAGTGATTTAACATCACCAGGGACATAACTCTCAGTGATTTAACATCACCAGGGACATAACTCTCAGTGATTTAACATCACCAGGGACATAACTCTCAGTGATTTAACATCACCAGGGACATAACTCTCAGTGATTTAACATCACCAGGGACATAACTCTCAGTGATTTAACATCACCAGGGACATAACTCTCAGTGATTTAACATCACCAGGAACATAACTCTCAGTGATTTAACATTACCAGGGACATAACTCTCAGTGATTTAACATCACCAGGGACATAACTCTCAGTGATTTAACATCACCAGGGACATAACTCTCAGTGATTTAACATCACCAGGGACATAACTCTCAGTGATTTAACATCACCAGGGACATAACTCTCAGTGATTTAACATCACCAGGGACATAACTCTCAGTGATTTAACATTACCAGGGACATAACTCTCAGTGATTTAACATCACCAGGGTGCAATAAATCTGATGGTGGTTAACAAATCAAACCCCACCACATGATGACTGTTCATAGACACACACACACACACTGTAAAGTGGTGATTACAAATGGATCCAGTATTTGGTGTTCAACAGTATATATCAGTTAATCATTGTTACCTCTGACACTAGAGGAATGCCACGGGGATTTCCAGATGACAGATATGGATGGTCTAGATGTACAGTGCAGGGTGGAGAATAATTACATTGTTTAATTGTTGTCCAAGAAGTCATTGTAATTATGCTAACCTAAACCCCATGGGACTCAACATGGCATCACAAATAAACTATGACAGATTATAGCTGGATTAAAAAAATTAAGTACTGTGCACATGTGTCCCAAATGGCACCCTATTCACTATGTAGTGCACTACTTTAGACCAGGGACCTGGTTAAAAGTAGTGCACTCTGGGGAATAGGGTGCCATTTGGGAAGCACCCTATAAAAGCCTAATGTAGTGGGATGTAAATCATGTTTCTAAGATCTCTACAAGGGAGGCCCTCATAATTTCATGTTCATCATTTTGTGTTTATCCATTCATTAACTTCTGATTGGACTTAATATCCATGGAGTTTACATTTCTCCATTAATTAGTGATGTGTTCTGTTGCAGTCGGCATTCAACATTTATTTAACATTCAACTTTTAACTTTATTTGTCATTCAACATTTACATTTATCATTCATCGTATAACTTTATTCATCATTACACTTTTAACTTTATTTGTCATTCAAAATTTAACTTTATTTATCATTACACATTTAACTTTATCATTCTTTATAATTCAACATTTAACTTAATTTATGATTCAAAATGTAACTTTATTTAACATTTGACTTTATTTATAATTCAACATTTAACTTCATAATTCATCATTTTGTCTGTATTTTCTATTTGTTTAACGTCTGTCTGTATGTTCTGTGTTTATATATCTTGTCTGTATGTTCTGTGTTTAAATATCTTGTCTGTATGTTCTGTGTTTAAATATCTTGTCTGTATGTTCTGTGTTTATATATCTTGTCTGTATGTTCTGTGTTTAAATATCTTGTCTGTATGTTCTGTGTTTATATATCTTGTCTGTATGTTCTGTGTTTATATATCTTGTCTGTATGTTCTGTGTTTATATATCTTGTCTGTATGTTCTGTGTTTATATATCTTGTCTGTATGTTCTGTGTTTATATATCTTGTCTGTATGTTCTGTGTTTATATATCTTGTCTGTATGTTCTGTGTTTAAATATCTTGTCTGTATGTTCTGTGTTTATATATCTTGTCTGTATGTTCTGTGTTTATATATCTTGTCTGTATGTTCTGTGTTTAAATATCTTGTCTGTATGTTCTGTGTTTATATATCTTGTCTGTATGTTCTGTGTTTAAATATCTTGTCTGTATGTTCTGTGTTTATATATCTTGTCTGTATGTTCTGTGTTTATATATCTTGTCTGTATGTTCTGTGTTTATATATCTTGTCTGTATGTTCTGTGTTTAAATATCTTGTCTGTATGTTCTGTGTTTATATATCTTGTCTGTATGTTCTGTGTTTATATATCTTGTCTGTATGTTCTGTGTTTATATATCTTGTCTGTATGTTCTGTGTTTATATATCTTGTCTGTATGTTCTGTGTTTATATATCTTGTCTGTATGTTCTGTGTTTATATATCTTGTCTGTATGTTCTGTGTTTATATATCTTGTCTGTATGTTCTGTGTTTATATATCTTGTCTGTATGTTCTGTGTTTATATATCTTGTCTGTATGTTCTGTGTTTATATATCTTGTCTGTATGTTCTGTGTTTATATATCTTGTCTGTCTGTTCTGTGTTTATATATCTTGTCTGTATGTTCTGTGTTTATATACCTTGTCTGTATGTTCTGTGTTTATATACCTTGTCTGTATATTCTGTGTTTATATATCTTGTCTGTATGTTCTGTGTTTATATATCTTGTCTGTATGTTCTGTGTTTATATATCTTGTCTGTATGTTCTGTGTTTATATATCTTGTCTGTATGTTCTGTGTTTATATATCTTGTCTGTATGTTCTGTGTTTATATATCTTGTCTGTATGTTCTGTGTTTATATATATTGTCTGTATGTTCTGTGTTTATATACCTTGTCTGTATGTTCTGTGTTTATATACCTTGTCTGTATATTCTGTGTTTATATACCTTGTCTGTATGTTCTGTGTTTATATACCTTGTCTGTATGTTCCATTTGTTTATCGTCTGTGTGTTCTGTTTTTTTGTTCCGGCATCATTTCACTGAGTCAAATTCCTCTACAGTCCTTGCAAATGTATTTGGTGTATAAATGTGATTCTGAGTGCCTTGGAGGAGGAGCAGTGATTGCAGTGTCATCCGACTCACAAGACACAGGGTGGCGAGTACCTGTCAGGTGAGCCGGCAGCGATGTATTTCAGATAGTATATTATATTCTGTTCTATACTTCTAGGATAGTAGAATGTATGTCTAAACCTCTAACTCTGTGAGTGACTCCTCATTGTCAGTGTGACGACATTATTATTTATGCCACTCTTATGGCCCACAATGCAACACATAGTATAAATCAAGCATGTAATGAAACGGCCATTGCCTCAGAGACATGTGTAGATATATCTTCATCTGTGTCTCTGTGTTTCTCAGTTTTTACTCCCACCTCTTTACAAGCCCACATATGACAACAGGGCTTTTGTTTATCTGTTGTGATGTTCAATGCTGTTTGTCTATAATATTCATGACTTCCGTTCTCCTAGGCAGCGATGCCAAACACACACACACACACACACAAACCACTGTCTTCCAACCTTTTGTTTTCCTCTGCCGGTAGTGAGGACGGATGTCTTTGTCCACGTTTAATTATGGATGAATGGGAAACAATAGCAAGGTAATTGATAGCAGTTCCTCTTTGTGGTCCTCCCCCTCTCACTTTATCAGGCTCACAGCACAGCTTGTCACAATGGCCTCCTTCTTACGCCTTCACCCTTTCTACCGCATTTATTTACCAAAATAACAATTGTCCTGGTTCCGGACAGATAAGCGGTTTAATTCTGTTAACTTCTGTTATCTCATCAGTGGCGGAGGGAAATTGAAAGAGAACGGGGAGATTTCCTAATTAGTGATTTTGATGTATTGTCCCCTTGGATGTGTGAGATTGGCAAACAGATTGTGCCCACAATGATCATTTGTAATTGGAAAATTGGGATTCAGAAAATATCCTTTAGATTTCTACAGGCTTTACGTTCTCTCACATCCACTTTGTGTCGCGTCCACTTTAACTCTACCTACATGTACATATTACCTCAATTACCTCGACTAACCGGTGCCCCTGCACATTGACTCTGTACCGGTGCCCCCTGTATATAGCCTCCACATTGACTCTGTACCGGTACCCCCTGTATATAGCCTCCACATTGACTCTGTACCGGTACCCCCTGTATATAACCTCACTATTGTTTTTTTTACTGCTACTCTTTAATTATTTGTTACTGTTACTTATCTATTTTTTACTTATTAACACTTAACACTTATTTTTTTTCTTATAACTGCACTGTTGGTTAAGGGCTTGTAAGTAAGCATTTCACTGTAAGGTCTACCTGGTGTATTCGGCTCATGTGACAATTTTTTTTTTTTTTTTTTTTTTGAAAAGGCTAACCTTTCTAGCATTACCTCAGGTAGTTAGCATGAATGCTAATCGGAGGCTTCCATTTGATAACTGTACTGTTCATAAAATATTCACCCAGTGTTCATTAGTCTACAATGGAGCTGTTTGCTTCTTCCTCTTAGTAAGAGATGAGAAAGAGAAGGCGAGGGAAAGAGAAGGCGAGGAAAAGAGAAGGCGAGGAAAAGAGAAGGCGAGGGAGTGAGAAGGCGAGGAAAAGAGAAGGCGAGGGAGTGAGAAGGCGAGGGAGAGAGAAGGCGAGGGAAAGAGAAGGCGAGGAAAAGAGAAGGCGAGGGAGTGAGAAGGCGAGGAAAAGAGAAGGCGAGGGAGTGAGAAGGCGAGGGAGAGAGAAGGCGAGGGAAAGAGAAGGCGAGGGAGTGAGAAGGCGAGGGAGAGAGAAGGCGAGGGAAAGAGAAGGCGAGGAAAAGAGAAGGCGAGGAAAAGAGAAGGCGAGGGAGTGAGAAGGCGAGGAAAAGAGAAGGCGAGGGAGTGAGAAGGCGAGGGAGAGAGAAGGCGAGGGAAAGAGAAGGCGAGGGAGTGAGAAGGCGAGGGAGAGAGAAGGCGAGGGAAAGAGAAGGCGAGGGAGTGAGAAGGCGAGGGAGAGAGAAGGCGAGGGAAAGAGAAGGCGAGGGAGTGAGAAGGCGAGGGAGAGAGAAGGCGAGGGAGAGAGAAGGCGAGGGAAAGAGAAGGCGAGGGAAAGAGAAGGCGAGGGAGAGAGAAGGCGAGGGAAAGAGAAGGCGAGGGAGTGAGAAGGCGAGGGAAAGAGAAGGCGAGGAAAAGAGAAGGTGAGGAAAAGAGAAGGCGAGGGAGTGAGAAGGCGAGGGAGAGAGAAGGCGAGGGAAAGAGAAGGCGAGGGAGTGAGAAGGCGAGGGAGAGAGAAGGCGAGGGAAAGAGAAGGCGAGGGAGTGAGAAGGCGAGGGAGAGAGAAGGCGAGGGAAAGAGAAGGCGAGGGAGTGAGAAGGCGAGGGAGAGAGAAGGCGAGGGAGAGAGAAGGCGAGGGAAAGAGAAGGCGAGGGAAAGAGAAGGCGAGGGAGAGAGAAGGCGAGGGAAAGAGAAGGCGAGGGA